>NW_015537995.1:1574273-1583931 GCF_001515605.1 Sinocyclocheilus anshuiensis
AACAAAGAGTGAAAAATTTAAGGGGGTCTGAATATATATATATATATATATATATATATATATATATATATAAATATCTGCCATTTATGTATTTATTTTTATAATAAAAGGTTTGCTAATTATTTGCATTGTAAAAATACTGATGCATCTAGGAATAATTTTTTAACCCACCCCTAGTATACACAAGCATGTAAGTGCTATCTATGTTGTTGGGATGGATGCATTTTACAGAGCCAAAGAGAAATCTGTGAATAATTATGACAAGATTATAAAGGTCTTCACTGCTCTGTATAAGCGATCACTGTCAAAATCATGCATTTAGTCTGCATTGTCATGTTCTGTTCATAAATGTCCATTTGGCTCTGTTACATGTTTACCTGATGCATCAAAGCAATACTTATTTAAGACTCTAAAACAACAGCTGAGAGACTAAGCATGCTTAAAAAACAAATAAATCAGTAAAATAGGACCTACCATCTGCACTGAAGTGAAGATGCCTTGCTAACGCTTTGTCCACCTCAAGAAACGCTTTGGTTAATACTAATTCCAAGTTATTCTCCTCTTCTGCAATGTCTCTGAAACACAAATAAAAAATGCAAAAATGTTAGTTATTCTGAAACACCACATGCCCCGATTCAGAAGCCCATAATGGAATGGTTTAAAGAACTAGTCTCATGTTAGTAAATACAGAGCTTGCGTCACGACAAAGCTCTACGTGAGTAAAATCATGAGCATTTGTTATATATGAAACATCTTGCATATTCTTGCAAAATTCAGAAAACAGAGATATAAAAAAAATTAAATACAAGCCCACTAATTAAATATTTCACCCAAAAATTAAACTTGATGAAAATTTTGTTTCTTCATCTAAACAGTTTTGGAGAAATTTTGCATTACATCACTTGCTCACCAATGGATCCCCCGCAGTGAATTGGTGCCGTCAGAATTAGAGTCAAAACAGCTGATAAAAACATCACAATAATCCACAAGTAACCCACACGACTCCAGTCCATCAATTAAAAACTTGAAGCAAAAATCTGTGTGTTTACATCAAGACATTCTTAACTTATAATATTAATAATATTGCTTTATAAAGATGAAAACTTTCTGAATCAGGAGAGAAATATACTGGTGGGTTTTGATGTGAGATGAAAATAAATTTGTTTCACCATTCACTTTTCTGCATGGAGCTTTTCATTTCACAAGACATTAACTGATGAACTGGAGTCATGTGGATTATTGTGATGTTTTTATCAGCTGTTTCAACTGTCGCTCTGACGGCACCCATTCACTGCAGAGGATCCACTGGTGAGCAAATGATGTAATGCTGAATTTCTCCAAATCTGTTCTGATAAAGAAACGAACTCCTCTACATCTTGAATGGCCTAAGGGCGAGTAAAATCTCACCAAATTTTTATTTTTACAGTGGTGACCAAAATTATTAGAACACTAGTATTTTCACCAGCTAAAAATGGTTTTAAGTCAGTTATTTCTATCTTTTGCTGTAGTGTGTCAGTAGGCAAAATGAATGTTTAGAAATGTAAACTGATATTTCCTACTGACAAACTAACTGACTTAAAACCATTTCTTTAGCTGGTGAAAATACTAGTGCTCTAATAATTTTGGCCACCACTGTAGTTGAACTATTCCTTTAGAACCACTGATCCTTACTTAATATGCTTCTCCATGTTTCTGTGGCAGAATTCAGCAGCCTCTGCACCTCCGTGCCCATCAAACACTGCAAAGTACATGATGTTGTCCGTCATCTGCGATAGCTGATAGCGGTCTTCGTTCACCTTCCGCTGGCCAATCTGCAATGCGCAGCCCACCTTGGCTAGGCTAACTTTGGGAATGGGTTTACCATATCGGATGCTCGACGGAAGCAAGATGGGCTCATCAATGCGGTTGTCCCAGATACCAAAGGAGTCCCAGGTAGTTGGAAGGCCACTGCTGTCCGGATCAAAGCGAGAGTTGCTGCAACGAGGAGATGATGGCGTGTGTAGAGCCCGTTTCAGGTCTTCCTGGTGGATGCCAGTTAGGCCGAGGGCAGCCCTGCAGCAGACACGGGATCCGCAGAGCGTGGCATATCGCACGAGAAGAGCCACTGACATACTCAGTGGCAGGACACCAAACTTTCTGAACAGGCAGTAAGAGTCTGAAACAAATGGCCCTTAAATATGCTTCAAAAATCAGTGCAGAACGTAGGTACACTGGTCTTTGTAGATATCCAGTCTTGACCAGGAGTTCTCTGAAAAACAAGGAAAAGAACAAATTAATGACTTGCCCTGAGGCTTGTTAATCCCTAGAGTGTACATACTATGCAACATGAAGCACGTAGCTTTCAGCTGTCTCAAAACGTAGCGAGATGCCTACACAGACAGCACGTTTTAGTCACCTATGATTTCCAAAAATAGCTACTTAGGTAGTCAGCTCACTGGGTTTTAAAACAAACCCTTTGTTTGAACACTAATAATATGCTTACAGCCCTCCCACTGAAGTCACTAATTAAAAACATGAGACACATGTATATAATACATGCCTAAAAATGCTGCATAGGTAGTCAGCTGGTTAGGTTATAAGACAGTCTTTGTTTAAACACTAAACAGCGTGTTTACTGCCTGTCCCAATGGAGGCATTAAGTAACACTACAACTGTGCCCCACCCCCTATTTAATTCATACATTATAAACACATAACCTGCAAAAACAACATCAATACAGTCATTTCTAATGGGAATAACCAAATTATAGATACATGGGCGAAGAAACAACAAGTTAAATATGAATAGAGGGTAAATAAACATGACGCAACACTCCGCTTATATAACAACATGCTAGCAAAACCTTCAAACCACTCTTTATTCAAGCTTTAAACAAAAATGATAACGCAAAATAGCTGAAGCAGATATAAATTATGGAATAAGCGGATTGTTGAGCGTAAACATTCATCACAGCAAGAAAAATGGAGATGAATCCTCGAGCTTTCGGAGCTGGCGCTGCTAGCAAACGGATTTTCGCAACAGCAAAACGCGAATATTGTATAATTTCCAGACTTGATTTGCTACTTACCTTTAATTTGTATGATAACAATTATATCTGGTATGTATTTGTTTAACGTAACGGGTTAATATATACGTAATATCGTACAGTAGGTCGTTTCTTCTTAGCGTCGTTTTTTTTTTTAGCTGCACACAATCCGCCTATGAAGGAAGATACATGTGAGCCAATCAGATCCCTCCGTTTCGTCGGTGGGGTTCAATCAGTTGATTGGCCAGACTAATGTGATTGACATGGATCTAAACCAATGAGTTTAGCGAAACTGTAGTAGTAGGCGTTCTAAACTCAGGTGCTTGTGGATATTGTTTGTGTTTTACTTGCCTTTATAAAATGTCTCATAGCGATTAAATATTTATCTGAATAGAATCATACAGAGAACTATTGGCATAAAAAGCTTGAAGAGGGATGTCATGTTATGCAGAATGACAGACACGGTCACCATTCACGCTTTTGTATGGAAAACATGGATTTGAATTGTGACTTCCGAGTTTCCATTCCCTGGTATTTTACCTAACATCACCTTTATGTTCTGTGGAAAAACTGAAAGTCATTGTAGACAGGTTGTCCTATTCCACATCTAAAACTTTTTCTTTCACTCGGTGTTAAAAACAATAGATATAGAAGATTCAATACTTTCATTTTGTGGGAAGTCGAATAAGTACGTATCGTTTAGCCTGAAACCAGCCTTTCCTGTTTAACTTTCGTGTTTGCAATTTAACATGAGTGTGTTCATCAGTCAAGGAAGGAAGAGAGAAGAGAGACTCTTCTGGAGTCTGATCTTCTCGTGCATCAGCTGTGGTCATGTTGTGTTTTTGGGGAGCGCAGGTCAGAGAGGGTTTGGGGCTGGTAAAGCCTGACCAAGTCAAACATGGCGAAAGTGGAATACGATCTGTGTGTCCGAAAACAGCAGTTCAGCACGTGTCAGCTGGAAGGAGTTTTGCTGGATTTATCCGGGATGGGAATGTCTCGGTCCTAAGATTGCGCAGTGAAGACTATGATCATGATGGAAAACTAAGTATGATGCACTAATGACACATTATGTCATAACTGAAAGTTATAAATGTAAGATAAATGCCATATATTTATATTTGAGAGTACATGATCTACTGATACTGTATGTTTATTAATGACATCATAATGAAAGTATGTTTGTTTATTTTTATAGTCTTATTATTATTATTTTTAAGAGAAGTTGAACTGATGAAAATAATTTATTTACTACAGAGGAACTACAGTTAAAGAATAACAAAATCAGACTGATTGTCTGTGGAGGAGATGGTGCCGTTCTTCTTGCTAATGGAGGAAATGTTCTCATTATGGACAAATCTACTGTGTAACAGTATAACACTACATATAAATGTACTAAATTTGTGCAATACTTTGTCAAATCTGTATCAAAGCATGAATATGATGTATTTAGAAGTGACAAATGTACTGTTTTTCTACCACAGACAGACACGTCCCAACGGTTGTAAATAGTCTTAACCGGAAGAAAACTGTGTCCATCTCATGTGGAGGGGAACACACTGCCACTTTATCAAAGGTACTATGGTCGTAATATATTATAGATTTTAAGCTGTATTTAGCATAAAAGCAAGCTGGACAGAAAATAAGTAGTAAATGTTTCATGTTTCAGGGCGGCACAGTGTTCACATTTGGATCCGGAGGTTCTGGTCAGCTTGGGCACAACTCATTTAGAGATGAACATCATCCGCGGGTGGTTGCTGAACTGTGGGGATCTGAAGTGTCACAGGTCACATGTGGGAGGTAAAGACATTAGTTCATAAGCTTTGTTAGTAATCAGCAATAGTACAGATTTTTTATGCACTGTGCTACGTCTTTAGCTCTCATACAAAATTCCTCACATGTTTAACATGTCTGCTGTTTGAGTTCTGCTCAGTAATTAGGCATTTGATTCTTTTTTCAAGACATCACACACTCGTATCAATCACATCGTCAAAGCTGATCTACTCGTTTGGATGTTGGATCCAAGGGAAGTTGGGAAATGGCAAAATGATCAAGAAGTTTGTGCCTTTCCCTGTGGATCTGTCAACTAGTAATTAAAAATAATTTTATAGCAATGGTCCATTTTATTATCATCGATATTTTTATAATATTCATGATGATGCTCAGAGATCTAAATTAAGTATTTGTTGCACACAGAATGTAATCAAGAATATGCGATTGAAAAACTCGTTGCTGGGGAGAATCATTCCTTTGCCTTGTTTTTCAAAGTAAGACATGGCAGTTTTCATTCATAAATTATTTAAATTATTGCTGCACTGTGATTACTTGTGTTTTTTTTTGTTTTCTGTAGGAACTTGGGAATGAGTCTGCAATGTCTAAGCCCAATCTTAGTAGAGGGATTGTGACATTAAATGAGAGAATGATTGACCGCTGGGTGTCTGAAAGAGACTCATGGGTAACGATAAAGAGGTGAGTGTTTGACTCAGTTCTATAGACAGAGCTTCTGTTTTCATTTATGTGTAATTAAGAAAATATTGTTTGTCAGTTCTTGTCTGAGTTTTGCTGAAGGATTCAGCAAATAGACTTGACTTATAAGTAGAGTATGTTAGAAGTCTTACTAGTATTTATGTGGCCTGTAATTTATATATGGTAAGGTAATGCATATAAATGGACTATATTTACAGGGAAATAACAAAAGTGTTCTCCTCTGCTGCCTGTTTGAATGGAAGTTTTCTCAAAGCAAGGTAATTCAGAAGTAGATATGTCTAGCAATTTTTGAAGCCAAAACGAATCTGCTGAAAGCATCACAAACATTTATGTACGTTTTTGTTTTTGCAGTCATGATGAACAGGATTTTGAGCTGGCTGAAAAAGCTTTTTCAAAGTTATTAGGGAATGAAAAGGTGATATCGAAGGTAATAGTAAATCCAAAATATTCAGTTTGTTTAACATAAAAAGATGCAATAACATTTAATATGACTTAAAGGGATTTTCTATCATCTGTGTAGCATCTATATTTACTTTTTTTGTTTACTTTCACAAACTGAGGGAACTAAACTGTATACAACCTGAAATTCCTTTAATTTGTGTATCTCAGGTAGTGAAGGTGGTTGAACAGATGCTGCGATCTCTGAATCCATATCCAGTTGGTGAGGAATCGCTGAGACTTTACATTCTCCTCCCTGAGCTCATCAGACGTCTCCAGAAACAACGAAGAACTGAACTCACTGAAGCTCTGGCCTCCAAAATCCTTCAGCTGGATCCTGATGCTCACAAGGTGTTAGGTAAAGCTGGGAGAACTTTCAGACTTTGACTTGTGTTTTTGGCTTTGTTGTATTTGTCTAAGTATTTGTATGTTATATTCTCAGAGAAGTACTGGTCCAAACTCCCTGATGATTGGCTCAAAAGCCTGGTGAAGTTATTTCGTAAAGCATCTGCTGAGCTGATTGGCCAGATTTCTCGTGGTAAAATGAATCAGGATATACAACACTTGGAGAAGTTTTTGAAGATCCTTCAGATGATCTATCAGGTGCCTTTTTTAAACACTGGATCAAATATGTATTTTAATCTATCATTGTATAATAGTTGCTTATACTTTGTTGTGAAGGTCTGCTGCAGTGCCAACAGAGACATCCCAAACAGGGATTTCATCATTCATGAGATCAGTGATCTACTAGACACGGTAAGAACCAAAGCAATAGTGAATTCTGCTGCACAGAATTTTTTTCTTTGAGGAATACTAAATACAAGAAAATTCTCTTTTTCTACATCAATAGCTGCAAGCCACCATGGAATACCTGGAAGAGTGCATTGATTTCTATGATATAGATTTGAAAAGTTACTACATTGTGCGTATTGAAGGCTTCTAACATGATACATATGAATATTTGCATGAACTGTTAATGTTTTTTGTTTAATAACTATAAGAAACCCTATATTTCTCCCATGCATCTTTCTTTCAGAGAACTATTAAAATATTATTCAAGTTCCCTTTTGCGGCTGATACTGCATCTAAATGTAGAATGTTTCGTGTAAGTGACATATGCCATGCTAATCTGAGGGCATGTTTACACGACAATGATGTACTAAAAACTGAGAAGTTTTTCCATGGAGTTTAAAAAAAAACAGCAACATTGGCAAAACGATCTTCTTTCACACAGATCTGAGATCTGAGACGGATCACATAATACGCATGCGCATGACGTCACAGTTTTCACAAATTCACGTTTTTGCAGTTTACACAGAGACGATATTGTTTTCAAAAACTGGCACTTAGAAACCTGTTCTCAAAAGTTTGCATTTTCAGACCCCCAAAATGCTGTTGTCGTATAAATGAACGGCCAAAACGCTTTTTAGTTTTAGAAAACAGTGTCGTGTAAACACCCCGTGAATGTAATCATTGTATGCAAATACCCAGCTAACATTATTGTACTTTTTTAAGTACCTGCGGGACGAATGGATACAGAGCGTTCCTGACATATATAATGACAATACCAACATGCTGCGCATAAACAGGGAATCATTGTTGACGGACACACTTGAGTATCTCAGACAAAACATCCACTCATTTTCCCATCGATTGGAGGTAAATTCAGTAGCACTAAAATTCAAAAGTTGACCATTTGAAACATCTGATATGCCATTTTACCATACTGTAAGGCCTCGGTTTATGATTTTTAATTTTTGGTAAAAATGTCTCCTGTCCAGGTGACGTTCATTGGGGAGAATGGAAGAGATATGAGGGGTTTATCGGCAGAATTCTTCTCCCTCCTTTCCCAGTATCTTCTGAAATGGGAGAAGAAGGTGCTTGAAGTCCATGAGAGTTCACTGGTTTGGTTCAATCCTGATGTAAGTTTTACACCAAACATTCCTTGTTCTTTCTAATGTGGTCTTTCTCATATATCACATACATGTGCTGTGATGCTTGTGTCTTTTCAGGGCATGCAAGCTAAGAGAGATTTTTACTATCTTGGCGTTATCTGTGGAATGGCGCTCTACAACCATCATTATATAAACATTGGCTTCCCACTGGCCTTGTTCAAGAAACTCCTCCAGCAGAGTCCCACTCTGAATGATCTGGAGGAACTATCTCCTGTGGAGGCCAGGTAAACGATTAAAGACTACTAGCCATTAGACTTTTTACACTGTAGGCTTCACATTAGTGTTTCAGAGCAAGTCATATTTATAATTGTATTTCAAAAATCTCATTAGAAGTCTGAAAAGCCTTCTTGAGGAGGATGAGGACGAGGTAGTGGATATGCTCTTTTTGGATTTCACGGTAATACAGTTTCTGTGGTTCACTTGTATAATTGTACACAACTGTTATTTTAAAACTTACTTTGTGCTGTTATTTACCTCCTTCAGGTCAAAGGGCATGAGCTCATTCCAAATGGAAATCAGATTCCAGTGACCAGAGCTAATAGGTAGAATCTGTTTGCTCTACATGTAATTGGCTATCTATCTATCTATCTATCTATCTATCTATCTATCTATCGTTCAACCTCTACATCATGTAGTCACTTGTGCACATCAGAAGCAATTTCTCATTCAAGTTGCGAATGATTTTGTATGTTCAGGCAATTGATTATGTACAATTGTCTGCAGTTTCCTACAGTTGCTTATATGTTGATCAAAATATTTTATACTGGTTCTCTGTTGAATAGTCTTACCCCCCAAACATCTAATCATTAGTTCATTGCTTAAGCCTTTCAATGCAAAATGGTTAAGCTAGTTGTCATAATCGGTCATATTATTCATACATTTCTATTATACTTTTTTTTGTGAATGTGTTCTGAATTGAATTAATTGTTGCAGGCTTTCGAAAGTAATCCATTGTATTGTACTGTTTGTACAAATTGTTTTAAAAAATGCACATATTGGTTTGCCGATATTAAGAATGATTCAAGAACTGTACCAAAGTGACTGAGAAAAACTGAAAAATACTTCAATGAATTAGCCATTACTTCTGAATGGATATTACATGAAAAGACAGCATAAAACAGAGAATTTAGCCTATAGATGCTGTGTATATGTTCCCTGTTTTTGCAGTGCTGGATTTCCTTATGTTTCATTGCAAAGTTTCATTTCATTTGCAGACAGAAATATGTGGATTTGTATGTCGACTTCGTTTTCAACAAGTCAGTAAACAGTCAGTTCGAGCATTTTTCAGAAGGTTTCTTTAAGGGCTGTCCGTTCGATGCCTGGAGCATGTTCCACCCTGAGGAACTCCAGGAGCTTCTCCACGGCTCCCCTAAATACGAGTGGAAGGAGCTTCAGCAGGTAAACGTCTTCAAGAAACTTGCCAATTTTTGACGTTTTAAATATTTCACAGTACCTGAGTTTTTCTTCGTCTTCAGTGTGCTTCCTATGAAAAGTGCTCTGCCTCTGATGAGCTCATCAAGAACTTCTGGACTGTTTTATCTGAGCTCTCTGAAGAGAACAAGAGGAAGTTTCTGAGTAAGTGTTGTCTTGAATATATGTGACCCTGGAGCACAAAACCAGTCTTAAGTCGCTGAGGTATATTTGTAGCAATAGCCAAAAATACATTGTATGGGTCAAAATTATTGATTTTTCTTTTATGCCAAAAATCATTAGGATATTAAGTAAAGATCATGTTCCATGAAGATATTTTGTAAAT
>NW_015537995.1:1584026-1592500 GCF_001515605.1 Sinocyclocheilus anshuiensis
ATTTTTTTGCACCCTCAGATTCCAGATTTTCAAATAGTTGTATCTCGGCAAAATATTGTCCTATCCTAACAAATACATCAGTGGAAAGCTTATTTATTCAGCTTTCAGATGATGTATAAATCTCAATTTCGAAAAAAAATGGACCCTTATGACTGGTTTTGTGGTTCAGGGTCACATATGAGCATCCTGAAGCATCTACGTCACATGCACATTTAGGGAATATCATTATTATTCCTTCACATCCTCACATTATTTATTTTTCTCTAGTTTTCTTGTATGGGACGGACCGTGTACCTGTGGGAGGTTTCTCAAAGCGCTCTCTGAAGATTTTACTGTCAGACTGTCCTGATGCAGAAGACCGACTGCCAGAGGCCCAGACCTGTTTTGGCAGATTAATTCTTCCCAAATACAGCGATATCAACACACTTCACAACAAGCTTATACACGCAATCAGCTTTTGTGAGGTTTTTGGACGAGAGTAAACTTCCCTCGAGTCAAGCATATGTTGCTAAACTTTGTAGCTTATTAGTTTTAAATGTTACATGAACTGTTATTCAGTTTTGCAGTCATAAATTTGCAATATAGATGTTACTCTTTTGCTTAATGTGGTCACATTATTTTTGTAAATGTATAGTTGTCATAAAAAACTAAATATTTGCAGGCTAAAATAATCACAGTATGAGAGCTATACATATTCTATTTTATATATAGCATAAAAATAATGACCTTTCATTGTTTATGCTTTACAGCTGACAGAATAACTTAACTAAAGCACTTTATAATATTTATATTATATAATATAATGCATTAATATGTGGATATTCTGGTATGTCAACTTATAACATGTTATTGTTTCTTCAAACATACTGAATTGCTTAAATAAAAATACATGTTTTAGTAAACACTGTTGGCGCTCATTCATAAACTGTTTGGTTGACAGGTTTGAGCCAGTTATCAGCAGATGTTGGAAAATGTTTTTTTTATTGGTCTTATGAAGTATTCTAAGTTGTTGAGATGGTGGGTTTTTGTTAAATGTGAGCCAAAATCATCACAATTAAAAGAACCAAAGACTTAAACTACTTCAGTCTGTGTGCATTGAATTTATTTATTACACGAGTTTCACAATTTGAGTTGAATTACTGAAATGAACTTTTCCACGACATTCTAATTTATTGAGATGCACCTGAACATACCCTCCTAGGTCGATTTGTATCAGTTATAAGTTAGAATAGCAAATTATTAAAATGATTTTGCGTTCTAAAATATACAGGAGTTACGCAGAACTTATACAGAATTACAAGCTTCACCATCCACTTTTTCTGTATGAAAAACAGATGAATAATGGAGACTTTAGTGAGTTTTCAGTCCATTACATTTTGCCAAACACCTCATTTTGTGATCCATGAAGGAATGTATAAATAGGACTACTGATTTGAAACCATACGGAAGTAAAAATTGCCAACAGAATCTTAATTTTGGGCGAACTATCCCTTTAAATTTTGGTTTCGTTTTCCAGTGACGTCCTAAGATATCATTCCCAGATACTTTCATTTTGTGGGAAATTGAACAAGTTTCGTTTAGGCTGAAAACAACAATTTTCTGCTTAACTTTCGTGTTTGCTTTCAGTTTAACATGAGTGTGTTCGTCAGTCCAGGAAGGAAGAGAGAAGAGAGACTTCTCGTGCATCAGCTGTGGTCATGTTGTGTTTTTGGGGAGCGCAGGTCAGAGAGGGTTTGGGGCTGGTAAAGCCTGACCAAGTAAAACATGGCAATTCTGGAATACGATCAATGTGTCCGAAAACAGCAGTTCAGCACATGTCAGCTGGAAGGAGTTTTGCTGGATTTATCCGGGATGGGAAGGTCTCGGTCCTGAGATTGCGCAGTGAAGATGATCATCATATAGGTATGTGTTGGGGAAAGTTACTTTTAAAAGTAATGCATTACAATATTGCGTTACTCCATAAAAAAGTAACTAATTACGTTACTTTGTTACTTTTTATGAAAAGTAATGCGTTACGTTACTTTCGCGTTACTTTTAAAATTTGGACAGGGCTTGCTTGTTTGTTTTTAAAATAAAAAAGTTATATTTTTGGCAAATATAAAAGCCTTTTCACACCAAAAGTGGTATGATACAATAAATGGCGCTTTGTTTTATTCATATTGTTAAATTATACTACATAGGCTAAAACATAATAATTGATAAGGTATGCAATGAAAACATAGGCTAAATTCTAAATATATTATGGATTTTTGAAAATGACCTTTCATGCGGTGTGTAACACAGCTCTAAGTGAATGAAAACATCCTGTAAAGTTTTAAATCTGAAAGTGCACCGTGTATAAAGTTATTGTCTCTCAAAAGAAAGAGTATGAACCTTTCATTACCCGTAATAGGGGCACTTTAATAATAAAACATGTTTTTTATGTTTATAATATTAACATGTAATATAATATAATATTTATAATATATATATTATTTGCTCCAGAATCACTAGATCTAAATGACGATATTGATGACAGAATCAGACTGATTGTCTGTGGAGGAGATGGTGCAGTGCTTCTTTCTGATTCAGGAAATGTTCTCATCATGGACAAATCTACTGTGTGCAAGTATGTTTATGGTGACATGACCGTATAAATGACCATAAATGACCATAGATGATAACAACAGATTGTCTTGTCTCTGCAGGCCTCTCAAAGGTGTGGATAACAGGCAGGTGATTCAGATCGCATGTGGAGACCATCATTCAATGGCACTAACCAACGGTATTCACAACTATTTCATCTGCCATTTTGCTTTCATCTTTTGACATCTTGTGATTGAGATGAATTGATTGAGATTTGAGTGTAGATGTTCAGAGCTGTTGCTCTTTCAGATGGTCAGGTGTTGGTATGGGGTGAGAACTCTCATGGTCAGCTGGGTTTGAGGAAAGATCATCCCGGCTCTCCGTCTGCTCAACATGTTCAGAGTCTGAGTGGGATCCCGCTGGCTCAGATCAGCGCTGGAGGAGACCACAGCTTTGTGTTGTCTCTCTCTGGAGTCGTGTTTGGATGGGGAAAGAACTCTGCTGGACAGCTGGGCCTCGGAGACACTACAGGTTTTCTTGTTTCTTCATGTAAAAGCTAAATCAATAACAGTATGAAATTACATGTAAAGGTACTAAATTGTGCAATACCGTGTCAAATCTATATCAAAGCATGAAAATGATGCATTTGGAAGTGATGAATTCAATTCACAATTCTTGTCACCAAAGACAGACACATCCCAACAATTATAAATAGCCTTCAGTTGAAAAAAACGGTGTCCATCTCATGTGGAGGGGAACACACTGCCACTTTATCAAAGGTACAGTATCATCATTTTATAATAATAATAATAATTATTATTATTATTATTATTACATACAGTTAGGTCCATATAAATTTGGACACAGGCACAATTTGTATTATTTTAGTTGCTGACCAAACATAATAATATAGTTGCAGTTATATAATGAATATGGGATTAAAGTGCACACTCGGATCTTTAATTTGAGAGTATTCACATCAAAATTGGAGGAAAGGTTAAGGAATTACAGCTCTTTAATATGTACCTCCCCCCTTTTTCAAGGGACCATAAATTGGACAGTTCACTCAAAATCTGTTTCATGGACAGATGTGGGCTATTCCTTCATTATTTCTACATCAAATAAGGAGGTAAAAGGTCTGGAGTTGATTCTAAGTGTGCCATTTGCATTTGGAAGCGGTTGCTGTGAACCCACATCATGCAGTCAAAGGAGCTCTCCATGCATGTGAAACAGACAATTGTTAGGCTTCAAAAACAAAACAAATCCATCAGAGATAGCAGGAACATTAGGAGTGGCCAAATCAACAGTTTGGTACCTTCTGAGAAAAAAAGAACACGCTAGTGAGCTCAGCAACATAAAAAGGCCTGGACGTCTACGGAGAACAACAGTGGTGGATGATCTGAGGATCCTCTCCATGGTAAAGAGAAACCCTTTCACAACATCCAGCTAAGTGAAGAACACTCTCCGGGAGGTAGACATGTCACTTTCAAAGTCTACAATCAAGAGAAGACTTCACGAGAGCAAATACAGAGGGTTCACCACAAGGCGCAAACAAGGCCAGATTAGACTTTGCCAAAAAACATCTAAAAAAAAAGCCAGACCGCTTCTGGAAAAGCATTCTTTGGACGGCTGAAATTAAGATCAACCTGTACCAGAATGATGGGAAGAAAAAAGCATGGAGAAGGCTTGGAACAGCTCATGATCCAAAGCATACAGCATCATCTGTGAAACACGGTGGAGGCAGTGTGATGGCATGAGCATTTTCTTCCAGTGGCTCTGGGTTACTGGTGTTTAGTGATGCTGTGACAGAGGACAGAAGCAGCCGGATGAATTCTGAAGTGTACAGGTACAGTATATACTCTGCCCAGATTCAGCCAAATGCACAAAATTGATTGGACAGCGATTCACAGTACCAGTGGAAATGACCCAAAACATACTGCAAAAGCAACCCAGGGGTTTTTGAAGGTGAAATAGTGGAATATTCTGCAAGGGCCAAGTCAATCTCCTGATCTCATCCCGATTGAGCATGCATTTCACTTGCTGAAAACAAAACTAAAGGCAGAAAGACCTACTGACAGACAGTTACTGAAGCTGCAGTAAAGGCCTGGCAAAGCATCACTGATGTCCATGAGTTCCAGACTTAAGGCAGTCATTGCCTGCAAAGGATTCTCAACAAAATATTAAAAATGAACATTTTCTGTTGCCCCTATTGTATCTGTACAGATTCTTCTTCTTCTTCCCCAAAGGGAGTCAATGGCAGCCCTATGAAAGGAACATAGGAAAATGATGAAATTTGGTACACTTGTAGTGATGCTCATGAATAGTGATCTGACCAAATTTGGGGTCTCTGGGACCAACTCTATAGCGCCACCACCAGTTCAAAAATTCAACATTGAAATGGAAATAACTCTTGAACCCTTAGTTTAAGAAAAATGAAACTTAGTACATCTGATTACTCTCCTCATGCTGATCACATTGAATATCTTATATTAAGCCTGCACCCATTACAGTAGTGGCCATTTTGAAAATGGGGGGGACTGTGTATAAAAATGGTTGTAATTCCTTTTTTTTTTTAGAATTTTATGTTATATTTTTGTTCAACCCCTTGAATTAAAGCTTAAAGTCTACACTACAATTTCATCTGAATTGTTTCATTTTAATTCTATTCTGGTGGCATACAGAGCCACCAGGGAAATTGTGAAAATTGTGTCAGTGTCCAGATATATATGGACCTAACTGTACTATTTTTAAATGATAAAATATATCACGCTACACGAATTATGAGATGTCTTGGCAGTGTATGGTAAAGTAACAATATCTGAAATAGATGCTGATCTTATGGCTGTATCATTAGGGCGGCACAGTGTTCACATTTGGATCCGGAGGTTCTGGTCAGCTTGGGCACAACTCATTTAGAGATGAACATCATCCGCGGGTGGTTGCTGAACTGTGGGGATCTGAAGTGTCACAGGTCACATGTGGGAGGTAAAGACATTAGTTCATAAGCAATCGGTGTTCAGAGAAATACTACAGATTTCTTTATGCACCTTTTTTAAATCTCATGCAACCATAACATAATGATAATTCCTCGCAAGATATATATTAGCCCTAATACAAGTCTGTGTATAGTTCAGTTTAGTAATGATTTTTTTTCTTGTATAAAGACATCACACACTTGTATCAATCGCATCGTCAAAGCTGATCTACTCATTTGGATGTGGGATGCAAGGGCAGCTGGGAAACGGAGAAATGATCAAGCAGTCTGTGCCTTTCTCTGTGGATCTGCCAACTGGTAAGTAAATCATCTTTTAGCATTAGGGTATTTTGTTATGAATATTTTTATATTCATGATGATGCTCAAAGATCTAAACTAAGTATTTATTGCACACAGAATGTAATCAAGAATATACGATTGAAAAAATCATTGCTGGGGAGAATCATTCCTTTGCCTTGTTTTTCAAAGTAGGACATGGCCGTTTTCATTAATTAATAGTTTAACATAAATTATTGCTGCACTGTGATTACTCATGATTTACTTGTATTTTGTAGGAACTTGAAAGTAAGGTCAAATCCAATCCAAGCAGAGGGGCTTTGACATTAAATGACAGAATGATTGACCGATGGCTGTCTGGAACTGATTCATGCTGGGCAACAATAAAACAGTGAGTGTTTTCCTTACAATCTTGATCTTATGTTTGTAGGATTCTTACTATTTTTATAATTAGAAGTGTAATGATACAATTGAGCAATTGTATATATGAAAGTAATGCATATCAATGGATTAGAAAAGAATCATTAAAAGTATTGTGTTATTTACAGGGAAATAAACACAGTGTTCTCCTCCGCTGCCTCTATGAATGGGAGTTTTCTCAAAACGAGGTATCATTGCCTGCAAAGGATTCTCAACAAAATATTAAAAATGAACATTTTCTGTTGCCCCTATTGTATCTGTACAGATTCTTCTTCTTCTTCCCCAAAGGGAGTCAATGGCAGCCCTATGAAAGGAACATAGGAAAATGATGAAATTTGGTACACTTGTAGTGATGCTCATGAATAGTGATCTGACCAAATTTGGGGTCTCTGGGACCAACTCTATAGCGCCACCACCAGTTCAAAAATTCAACATTGAAATGGAAATAACTCTTGAACCCTTAGTTTAAGAAAAATGAAACTTAGTACATCTGATTACTCTCCTCATGCTGATCACATTGAATATCTTATATTAAGCCTGCACCCATTACAGTAGTGGCCATTTTGAAAATGGGGGGGACTGTGTATAAAAATGGTTGTAATTCCTTTTTTTTTTTAGAATTTTATGTTATATTTTTGTTCAACCCCTTGAATTAAAGCTTAAAGTCTACACTACAATTTCATCTGAATTGTTTCATTTTAATTCTATTCTGGTGGCATACAGAGCCACCAGGGAAATTGTGAAAATTGTGTCAGTGTCCAGATATATATGGACCTAACTGTACTATTTTTAAATGATAAAATATATCACGCTACACGAATTATGAGATGTCTTGGCAGTGTATGGTAAAGTAACAATATCTGAAATAGATGCTGATCTTATGGCTGTATCATTAGGGCGGCACAGTGTTCACATTTGGATCCGGAGGTTCTGGTCAGCTTGGGCACAACTCATTTAGAGATGAACATCATCCGCGGGTGGTTGCTGAACTGTGGGGATCTGAAGTGTCACAGGTCACATGTGGGAGGTAAAGACATTAGTTCATAAGCAATCGGTGTTCAGAGAAATACTACAGATTTCTTTATGCACCTTTTTTAAATCTCATGCAACCATAACATAATGATAATTCCTCGCAAGATATATATTAGCCCTAATACAAGTCTGTGTATAGTTCAGTTTAGTAATGATTTTTTTTCTTGTATAAAGACATCACACACTTGTATCAATCGCATCGTCAAAGCTGATCTACTCATTTGGATGTGGGATGCAAGGGCAGCTGGGAAACGGAGAAATGATCAAGCAGTCTGTGCCTTTCTCTGTGGATCTGCCAACTGGTAAGTAAATCATCTTTTAGCATTAGGGTATTTTGTTATGAATATTTTTATATTCATGATGATGCTCAAAGATCTAAACTAAGTATTTATTGCACACAGAATGTAATCAAGAATATACGATTGAAAAAATCATTGCTGGGGAGAATCATTCCTTTGCCTTGTTTTTCAAAGTAGGACATGGCCGTTTTCATTAATTAATAGTTTAACATAAATTATTGCTGCACTGTGATTACTCATGATTTACTTGTATTTTGTAGGAACTTGAAAGTAAGGTCAAATCCAATCCAAGCAGAGGGGCTTTGACATTAAATGACAGAATGATTGACCGATGGCTGTCTGGAACTGATTCATGCTGGGCAACAATAAAACAGTGAGTGTTTTCCTTACAATCTTGATCTTATGTTTGTAGGATTCTTACTATTTTTATAATTAGAAGTGTAATGATACAATTGAGCAATTGTATATATGAAAGTAATGCATATCAATGGATTAGAAAAGAATCATTAAAAGTATTGTGTTATTTACAGGGAAATAAACACAGTGTTCTCCTCCGCTGCCTCTATGAATGGGAGTTTTCTCAAAACGAGGTAAAATTAGGTAGTTCTATTTAGTAATTTCAAATTTTTGTGCCTAAAATTACTATTTCCATTACAGATGTTAAAGTAAATATCTGTTTTTGTAGTTGTGATGATCATTATCAGACGTCTGAGGATCATTGTGGGTTGGATTTTGATCTGGTTAAAACATCCTTTGCAAAGTTATCAGAGAATAAAAGCTTGATTTCAGAGGTAATGATAAATCTAACATTTATAACCAACTTTAATTACATTTGAGATGCTGTTAATTTTATTTATTTTTGTATCTCAGGTAGTGAAGGTGGTTCA
>NW_015537995.1:1593043-1594902 GCF_001515605.1 Sinocyclocheilus anshuiensis
ACACTGGTGCCATCCCTGAATCCAAATCCAGTTGGTGTTGAATCGCTGAGAGTTTATCTTCTCCTCCCTGAGCTCATCAGACGTCTCAAGAAACAAAAAACCGAACTCACTGAAGCTCTGGCCTCCAAAATCCTTCAGCTGGATCCTGATGCTCACAAGGTGTTAGGTAAAGCTGGGAGAACTTCCAGTCTTTGACTTGTGTTTTTGGCTTTGTTGTATTTGTCTAAGTATTTTTATGTTATATTCTCAGAGAAGTACTGGTCCAAACTCCCTGATGATTGGCTCAAAAGCTTGGTGAAGTTATTTCACAAAGCATCTGCTGAGCTGATTGGCCAGATTTCTTGTGGTGAAATGGGCTATGACTTAACTAGATGCCTGAAGAAGTTTTTGAATATCCTTCGGATGATCTATCAGGTGCCTTTTTAAACAAAGATGCTTTTTTGGATCAAAGATGTATTTTAATCTATCATTGTATAATAGTTGCTTATACTTTGTTGTGAAGGTCTGCTGCAGTGCCAACAGAGACATCCCAAACAGGGATTTCATCATTCATGAGATCAGTGATCTACTAGACACGGTAAGAACCAAAGCAATAGTGAATTCTGCTGCACAAAGAGATTTTTAGAGGGAAACCAAATCACCGCAGAATTCTTTTTTTTACATCAATAGCTGAAAGCCACCTTGGATAAACTGTCATTGCCATTTTTGGGTTTTGATTTTACTGACGATTGGGAGGATATGGTGAAATTGAGAGATTACTGCTTTGTATGTATTAAAGGCTGTCGACTTGATACATGATGTATGTAATTTGTATGTTTCTTGTTCAATTACTTTGAGAAACCTTATATTACTTCAATGCATCTTTCTTTCAGGAAACTATTAACATATTGGTCAAGTTCCCTTTTGTGGCTGACACTGTGTCTAAACAGAAAATGTTTTGTGTAAGTCAGACATGGATATACTAAGTCATACATAGGCCAAACATGCATATGACAAATAACTGATTTTTTTAAGTAGCAGTTCACCTAAAATGAAAATTCTGTCGTCATTTATTCACTCTTAAACTGAGAAATGCCTTTTTTTTTTACCATACAATGGAAATCAATGGGCACCAAACTGTTTGGTTACCAATATTCTTTAGAATATTTGTGTTCTGCAGAAGAAATAAAGTCATATGAGTAAATGATGACAGAATTTTTATTTTTGGGTGGACTATCCCATTAAAGCTAACATCATTTTACTCTTTTTAGTATTTGCAGGGACTTTTACAGAGCTTTCCAGACCCAGACAGGATCTTTTTAAATGGCAACATGTTGCACATAAACAGGGAATCAGTGTTGACAGACACGCTAAAGTATCTCAGACAAAAAACCCATGCATTTCGTAATCCATTTCAGGTAAAAGAATTACAGAATTGAATTCAGAGTTGAAATGTCTGATATGGTATTTTAATGAAAATCTCCTGTGCAGGTGACGTTCATCAGGGAGAATGGAGTAGATATGAGGGGTTTATCGGCAGAATTCTTCTCCCTCCTTTCCCAGTCTCTTCTGAAATGGGAGAAGAAGGTGCTTGAAGTCCATGAGAGTTCACTGGTTTGGTTCAATCCTGATGTAAGTTTTACACCAAACATTCCTTGTTCTTTCTAATGTGGTCTTTCTCATATATCACATACACACTGCAAAAAATGCTTTTCTAGCTTAGATTTTTTGTCTTGTTTCCAGCCAAAATATCAAAAAATTCTTAAATCAAGAAGAATTTTCTAGACAAGTAAAAATTATTGTCTTGTTTTCAGAAAAAACAAGTCAAAATTAAGTGCGTTTTTGCTTGAAACAAGCAAAAAAATCCGCCAATTCGGCAA
>NW_015537995.1:1595121-1606331 GCF_001515605.1 Sinocyclocheilus anshuiensis
CTAGAAAAGCATTTTTTGCAGTGCATGTGCTGTGATGCTTGTGTCTTTTCAGGGCATGCAAGCTAAGAGAGATTTTTACTATCTTGGCGTTATCTGTGGAATGGCGCTCTACAACCATCATTATATAAACATTGGCTTCCCACTGGCCTTGTTCAAGAAACTCCTCCAGCAGAGTCCCACTCTGAATGATCTGGAGGAACTATCTCCTGTGGAGGCCAGGTAAACGGTTAAAGACTACTAGACATTAGATTTTATACACTGTAGTGTTACAGAGCAGGTCATATTAATTGAATTTCAAAAATCTCACATTAGAACTTTGAAAAGCCTTCTTGAGGAGGACGAGGATGAAGTAGTGGATATGTTCGGTTTCGATTTCACGGTAATACAGTTTCTTTGGTTCACATGTATTAGTGTACACAGCTGTTGTTTAAATTTATGCTGTTATTTACCTCCTTCAGGTCAAAGGAAAAAAGCTCATCCCAAATGGAGATCAAATTCGAGTGACCAAAGCTAATAGGTAGAAATAGATCTATCTATGTCAACTCTTCAAAATATCTTTGAATGTTTCAAACAGGCTTGTCTTGACAAAACGTTCCATTTCTAAATGTCCTCTTGATGTTATAATATACTGTATATAGAGTTATAAAGGAGTTAATGAGGTAGTGACACACAGGTGGAAGTGTCCAGGCAATAGATTATGGGAAATGAAGTTCATGATGGGAAAGCAAGGGAGACGGGAGGAGGGCCCTCTGGTGACGATCATAGGGACTCCAGCAGGAGGATGCAACAATCCGTCACTGCATAGTAAAAACACCTTTTTTCCAGACAGAAATATGTGGATTTGTATGTCGACTTTGTTTTCAACAAGTCAGTGAAGAAACAGTTCGAGCATTTTTCAGAAGGTTTCTTTAAGGGCTGTCCACTTGATGCCTGGAGCATGTTCCACCCTGAGGAACTCCAGGAGCTTCTCCACGGCTCCCCTAAATATGAGTGGAAGGAGCTTCAGCAGGTAAACGTCTTCAAGAAACTCTTTATGTTTTAAATATTTTGTAGTCCCTGAGTTTTTCTTCGTCTTCAGTGTGCTTCCTATGAAAGGTGCTCTGCCTCTGAGGAGCTCATCAAGAACTTCTGGACTGTTTTCTCTGAGCTCTCTGAAGAGAACAAGAAGTTGTTTCTGAGTAGGTTTTGTCTTGAACATGAATGTCTTGATGCATCTACATACGGAATATCATTATTATTTGCCTCACATCCTCACATTATTTATTTTTCTCTAGTTTTCTTGTATGGGACGGACCGTGTACCTGTGGGAGGTTTCTCAAAGCGCTCTCTGAAGATTTTACTGTCAGACTGTCCTGATGCAGAAGACCGACTGCCAGAGGCCCAGACCTGTTTTGGCAGATTAATTCTTCCCAAATACAGCGATATCAACACACTTCGTGACAAGCTAATACATGCAATCAACTTTTGTAAGGTTTTTGGACGAGCGTGAAATTCCCTCCATATTCCAGACCCTATGCAGTCAAGCGTATGCTGCTAAACTTTGTAGATTATTGGGTATGGAAGATTCATATTGGCTAGTTATCATCATTTATATAGGTTAGACATCATAATAACATCAAACATATGTAATTAAACACATTGTGAGAGCTATAGATATTCTATGTCTAGCATTATTTAAAATAATTGTTATTGTTTATGTTTTACTGCTGGTAGAATAACTTAACTAAAGCCCTTTGTGATTTTATATAGCCTAATATAATGCATTAATATACAGATATTCTGGTATGTCAACTCAAACTTATTGTATGTTTTGTTATTTAGTGTTTCTTCAAACATATTTATTTGCCTAGATAAATAAAAATACATGTTCTAGAAAATATGTCTTGTATTATCCGTTTTTAAAAATTATATTCATCATATTTACACATGGAACAAAAGAGGCAACAGAACTGGAATAAAGTAAGTTTAAGTTACCAAGTAATTGTTTGATTTAACACAATGTTTTCACAATTGTGTTTAGTTAGTATGCAATACTAACTTTACTTGTTTTTTTTGTGGCGCTCCTTCATAATCTGGTTTGAGACAATTATTAGCAGTTGTTTCTTGTCACACTGTTACTACAAATGTCCTTCAAGCAATTTTAGATGGCCCATTTTAACCTAATAAGTTAATATATAATAAAATAAAGTCGGTCATCGTCTTCTACAACTTTCAGTTGCATTACCACCACCTTCTGGACAAATCTGAATCTGTCAGTCTGGCATGGAACAATGGCTGATAAGCTGGATAAATGTGGGTTATTTGATGTCTTTGTGTCTGCACTTATCACTTATATATATCACTATATATATATATATATATATATATGCATGTATACATATATGGGTAGGAATGGGGACAGGTTGTTGAGAGTTTAAAAAATGTTTATAGTTTTTATACTATTATTGTGAATTTATTGTAATCATTGTCAAAACCTTAATAAATAGAGTATTAAAAAAAAAAAAATAAATAGATAAAAGCCCGTATGTAGTATATACAGGTGCATCTCAATAAATTAGAATGTCATGGAAAAGTTCATTTCAACATGCAAAGAAATGTGTGTGCCAAACTGTGTGAAAACGGCCAGGAGGTGGCGCTATAAGCAATATTAAGCCACACTTTCGAACAAGACGGGAGTAAAGAATTGATATCAATTATCTTCATTTTTGGGTGAACTAGGCTATCTCCTTAAGTTTTGGTTTCGTTTTCCAAATAAATCGTAATCCCTCATCCGTATTTGAATTTGTCATCATGGTTTTGTATGGAAGCCAGTTTCCGCCACTGAATAAAACATAAAAAAGGTAATTGCGACTTTTTATTTTTATTCAGTGGCGCAGAAATAAGGGCTCCCATAGGTTAGCTTAAAAAAAATAAAAACTACAAACATGGTAGATACAGTTTCCAAACGCTTTCATTTTGTGGGAAATCGAAAAAGTTTCGTTTAGCCTGAAATCAGCATTTCCTTTTTAACTTTCGTGTTTGCTTTCAGTTTAACATGAGTGTGTTCGTCAGTCCAGGAAGAAATAGAGACTCTTCTGGAGTCTGATCTTCTCGTGCATCAGCTGTGATCATGTTGTGTTTTTGGGGAGCGCAGGTCAGAGAGGGTTTGGGGCTGGTAAAGCCTGACCAAGTAAAACATGGCAATTCTGGAATACGATCAATGTGTCCGAAAACAGCAGTTCAGCACATGTCAGCTGGAAGGAGTTTTGTTGGATTTATACGAGATGGGAAGGTCTCGGTCCTGAGATTGCTCAGTGAAGACCGTAATGATGGGAAACTAAGTATGATGCTCTAAATGTCACTTTATGTCATCGTTTAAAAAGTTAAAAATCTAAGAAAGATGCCAAGTTTGTATGTGAAAGTATATGATTTACTGAAATATAGCCTACTGTAAGCGTATTATTAATAACATCATCATAATGAAAGTAGTTTGTTTAATTTTACAGTCTGAACAGAAGTTGAACTGATGAAAATATTTTATTTACTCCAGAGCAACTACAGCTAAAGAATGACAGAATCTGTCATCAGAAAAATGATTGTCTGTGGAGGAGATGGTGCGGTTCTTCTTTCTGATTCAGGAAAAGTTCTCATCATGGACAAATCTACTGTGTGCAGGTTTGTTTATGTATCCATAAATGACCATAAATGATAAAAACTAATATCTATCTGACAGACTGTCTTGTCTCTGCAGGCCTCTCAAAGGTCTGGATAACAGGCAGGTGATTCAGATCGCATGTGGAGACCATCATTCAATGGCACTAACCAACGGTATTCACAACTATTTCATCTGCCATTTTGCTTTCATCTTTTGACATCTTATGATTGAGATGAATCGATTGAGATTTGAGTGTAGATGTTCAGAGCTGTTGCTCTTTCAGATGGTCAGGTGTTGGTATGGGGTGAGAACTCTCATGGTCAGCTGGGTTTGAGGAAAGATCATCCCGGCTCTCCGTCTGCTCAACATGTTCAGAGTCTGAGTGGGATCCCGCTGGCTCAGATCAGCGCTGGAGGAGACCACAGCTTTGTGTTGTCTCTCTCTGGAGTCGTGTTTGGATGGGGAAAGAACTCTGCTGGACAGCTGGGCCTCGGAGACACTACAGGTCTGATTATGTAAAAACTTAGTATAGTAGTATGAAAGTACATTTAAATGTACCAAATTTGTGCAATACATATCTATATCAAAGCATGAATATGACGTATTTGGAAGTGATGAATTCTATTCACCATTCTTGTGACCACAGACAGACACGTCCCAACGGTTGTAAATAGGCTGAACTGGAAAAAAACTGTGTCCATTTCATGTGGAGCGGAACACACTGCCACTTTATCAAAGGTAGAGTATCATTTTTATTATTATATACTATTTTTCTATATTATATATACTATTTTTTATCTGAAATGGATGCTGATCTTATGGCTGTATCATTAGGGCGGCACAGTGTTCACATTTGGATCCGGAGGTTCTGGTCAGCTTGGGCACAACTCATTTAGAGATGAACATCATCCGCGGGTGGTTGCTGAACTGTGGGGATCTGAAGTGTCACAGGTCACATGTGGGAGGTAAAGACATTAGTTCATAAGCAATCGGTGTTCAGAGAAATACTACAGATTTCTTTATGCACCTTTTTTAAATCTCATTCTACCATAACAAATATTGATAATTCCTCGCAAGACAAATATTAGCCCAAATACAAGTTTTTGTATGGTTTCAATTCAGTTCAGTATTGAGTCTTTCTTTCAAAGACATCACACGCTTGTATCAATCGCATCGTCAAAGCTGATCTACTCATTTGGATGTGGGATGCAAGGGCAGCTGGGAAACGGAGAAATGATCAAGCAGTCTGTGCCTTTCTCTGTGGATCTGCCAACTGGTAAGTAAATCATCTTTTAGCATTAGGGTATTTTGTTATGAATATTGTTTTACTCGTGCTGTTGTTCAGAACTGAACAAAGCTAAATGTTTGTTGCACACAGAATGTAATCAGGAATATACGATTGAAAAAATCATCACTGGGGAGAATCATTCCTTTGCCTTGTTTTTCAAAGTAGGACTATTTTTTTCATTCATTAATAGTTTAACATAAATTATTGCTGCACTGTGATTACTCATGATTTACTTGTATTTTGTAGGAACTTGAAAGTAAGGTCAAATCCAATCCAAGCAGAGGGGCTTTGACATTAAATGACAGAATGATTGACCGATGGCTGTCTGGAACTGATTCATTGGCAGCAATAAAGCAGTTAAGTGTTTCCATTTACTGATACTGATATAAATCCAGAGTTTATGTATACTATTTCCATGCCATTTTTGAAATACTGGGAAATTGCATGTGGAACTGAGTGTCAGCACCTTAATGCATTTGTCCTTCTTTTTAAACTTACTATTAAATAGAAGAAATACCAGAGAGTAAATAATTACAGTTTTTCTCAAATGCTAAAACACAAAAGCCAATCCTCTAAACCAAATGACCAGTTGTCTAAACACATTTACTAAATCTAGCCATCATTTTCCAATATCATAAACACATTTCACATGAAGACACAATTCACAAAACACAATGATTGGCTCAAAAGCTTGGTGAAGTTATTTCGCAAAGCATCTGCTGAGCTGATTGGCCAGATTTCTTTTGGTAAAATGGACTATGACTTAACTAGATGCCTGAAGAAGTTTTTGAAGATCCTTCGGATTATCTATCAGGTGCCTTTTTTTTTTAACAAAGATGCTTTTTTGGATCAAAGATGTATTTTAATCTATCATTGTATAATAGTTGCTTATACTTTGTTGTGAAGGTCTGCTGCAGTGCCAACAGAGACATCCCAAACAGGGATTTCATCATTCATGAGATCAGTGATCTACTAGATACGGTAAGAACCAAAGCAATAGTGAATTCTGCTGCACAGAGAGATTTTTGGAAGGAAACCAAATCACCACAGAATTATTTTTCTACATCAATAGCTGAAAGCCACCTTGGAAGACCTGTTATGGCAGTTATTGCGGTCTGCTATGACTGATGATTTTCAGGATATGCTGAAATTGAAAGATTACTACTTTGTAGGTATTGAAGGCTTCGGACATGATCGATATCAATAAATTTCAAATAGATTTGCATGACATATAGCAATAACTACCAGAAATCTTATATTACTTTACTGCATTTTTCTTTCAGGGAACTATTAACATATTGGTCAAGTTCCCTTTTGCGGCTGACACTGCATCTAAACGGAGAATGTTTAATGTGAGTGCCAGACATGAGGATGTACTCAGTTATACATACTGTATGCTATACATGAATATGCCAAACAACTATGATTTTAAGCAAAAGTTCACCCAAAATGAAAATTCTGTCATCATTTAGGTTTTTTTTTTAAGATTTATTTTTGCCTTTATTACAATAGAACCGTATTTAGACTTAAGTGGGAGAGAAAGAAGGGGGGCGGGATTGGGAAAGGTCTGCGAGCCGGGACTCGAACACGGGACGCCCAAAGCACAACGGTGCTACTGTATGTCATTAGAACTTTATTTTCTACCATACATTGGAATTCAATGGGCACCAAACTGTTTGGTTGCAAACATTCTTTAGAATATTTGTGTTCCGCAGAAAAAATTAAGCCATACAGGTTTGAGTTTGACAGAATTAGCATTTTTGGGTGGCCTATCCCTTTAAAAGCTAACATTATTTTACTCTTCTTAGTACTTGCAGTGGCAACTCTTCAGACCCAGGGCCAATGGCAACGTGTTGCACATAAAGAGAGAATCAGTGTGGTTGGACACACTTACGTATCTCAGACAAAAAACCCACGCATTTCGTAATCCATTTCAGGTAAAAAAATTACAGAATTGAATTCAGAGTTGAAATGTCTGATATGGCATTTTAATGAAAATCTCCTGTCCAGGTGATGTTCATCAGGGAGAATGGAGTAGATATGAGGGGTTTATCGGCAGAATTCTTCTCCCTCCTTTCCCAGTCTCTTCTGAAATGGGAGAAGAAGGTGCTTGAAGTCCATGAGAGTTCACTGGTTTGGTTCAATCCTGATGTAAGTTTTACACCAAACATTCCTTGTTCTTTCTAATGTGGTCTTTCTCATATATCACATACATGTGCTGTGATGCTTGTGTCTTTTCAGGGCATGCAAGCTAATAGAGATTTTTACTATCTTGGCGTTATCTGTGGAATGGCGCTCTACAACCATCATTATATAAACACTGGCTTCCCACTGGCCTTGTTCAAGAAACTCCTCCAGCAGAGTCCCACTCTGAATGATCTGGAGGAACTATCTCCTGTGGAGGCCAGGTAAACGATTAAAGACTACTAGCCATTAGACTTTTTACACTGTAGGTTTCACAGTCGTGTTTCAGAGCAAGTCATATTTATAATTGTATTTCAAAAATCTCATTAGAAGTCTGAAAAGCCTTCTTGAGGAGGAAGAAGATGAAGTAGTGGATATGCTCTTTTTTGGATTTCACGGTAATACAGTTTCTATGGTTCATTTGTATAAAAGTGTGCACAGCTGTTGTTTAAATGCTTACATTTGTGCTGTTATTTACCTCCTTCAGGTCAAAGGAAAAAAGCTCATTCCAAACGGAGATCAAATTCAAGTGACCAAAGTTAATAGGTAGAAACTATCTATCCATCTGGCCAAAGTTTATAACTAGCAACAGATTAATTTTCTAAATGTCCTCTTGATGTTATAATAGACTTCAATTAATTATACATTACTTCTGAAATACATACACAACAAAACAACATAAAAAGGCAAATTAGTCTATAGGTGCTGTAGATCAGGGGTCACAAAACTTGGTGTCCTGCAGAGTTTAGCTACAACCCTAATCAAACACACCTGAACTAGCTAATCAAGGTCTTGCTAGGTATACTTGAAACTTCCAGGCAGGTGTGTTGAGGTAAGTTCTCATATATCACATACATGTGCTGTGATGCTTGTGTCTTTTCAGGGCATGCAAGCTAATAGAGATTTTTACTATCTTGGCGTTATCTGTGGAATGGCGCTCTACAACCATCATTATATAAACACTGGCTTCCCACTGGCCTTGTTCAAGAAACTCCTCCAGCAGAGTCCCACTCTGAATGATCTGGAGGAACTATCTCCTGTGGAGGCCAGGTAAACGATTAAAGACTACTAGCCATTAGACTTTTTACACTGTAGGTTTCACAGTCGTGTTTCAGAGCAAGTCATATTTATAATTGTATTTCAAAAATCTCATTAGAAGTCTGAAAAGCCTTCTTGAGGAGGAAGAAGATGAAGTAGTGGATATGCTCTTTTTTGGATTTCACGGTAATACAGTTTCTATGGTTCATTTGTATAAAAGTGTGCACAGCTGTTGTTTAAATGCTTACATTTGTGCTGTTATTTACCTCCTTCAGGTCAAAGGAAAAAAGCTCATTCCAAACGGAGATCAAATTCAAGTGACCAAAGTTAATAGGTAGAAACTATCTATCCATCTGGCCAAAGTTTATAACTAGCAACAGATTAATTTTCTAAATGTCCTCTTGATGTTATAATAGACTTCAATTAATTATACATTACTTCTGAAATACATACACAACAAAACAACATAAAAAGGCAAATTAGTCTATAGGTGCTGTAGATCAGGGGTCACAAAACTTGGTGTCCTGCAGAGTTTAGCTACAACCCTAATCAAACACACCTGAACTAGCTAATCAAGGTCTTGCTAGGTATACTTGAAACTTCAAGGCAGGTGTGTTGAGGCAAGTTGGAGCTAAACTCTGCAGGACACCAGCCCTCCAGGACCAAGTCTGGTGACCCCTGCTGTAGATGTTCCTTTTGTGCATTGCAAAGTAATAACGTTTTTTTTTCAGACAGAAGTATGTGGATTTGTATGTCGACTTCGTTTTCAACAAGTCAGTGAAGAAACAGTTCAAACATTTTTCAAGAGGTTTCTTTAAGGGCTGTCCACTTGATGCCTGGAGCATGTTCCACCCTGAGGAACTCAAGGAGCTTCTCCACGGCTCCCCTAAATACAAGTGGAAGGAGCTTCAGCAGGTAAACGTCTTCAAGAAACTTGCCAATTTTTTATGTTTTAAATATTTTGTAGTACCTGAGTTTTTCTTCGTCTTCAGTGTGCTTCTTATGAAAAGTGCTCTGCCTCTGATGAGCTCATCAAGAACTTCTGGACTGTTTTCTCTGAGCTCTCTGAAGAGAACAAGAAGTTGTTTCTGAGTAGGTTTTGTCTTGAACATGAATGTCTTGATGCATCTACATACGGAATATCATTATTATTTGCCTCACATCCTCACATTATTTATTTTTCTCTAGTTTTCTTGTATGGGACGGACCGTGTACCTGTGGGAGGTTTCTCAAAGCGCTCTCTGAAGATTTTACTGTCAGACTGTCCTGATGCAGAAGACCGACTGCCAGAGGCCCAGACCTGTTTTGGCAGATTAATTCTTCCCAAATACAGCGATATCAACACACTTCACAACAAGCTTATACACGCAATCAGCTTTTGTGAGGTTTTTGGACGAGCGTGAACTTACCTTGAGGTTCCAAACCCCAAAATATAGGCTATACAGTCACAGATTTGCCACACCGATGTAACACAGATCAGTCTTGTTGGGAGCAAAACATTTAGCTTAATCTTGTCACATTTATGTAGATTTATATAGGTATCATAAAAAAATTTAATATTTGTAAATAAACACAATAGGAGAGCTATATTCTATTTTTAGCACTATTTAGTAATTTGGCACATTGTAATTTTTATCACATTATAAAATATATTTTGGTATTTCACCTCAACCTTATTATATGTTCTGTTATTTGGTGTTAAAATAAAAATACATTCTCCTAAATATTTCTCACATTATCTATCTTTTAAATTATATAAATATCATAAGACATGTAACAAAAAAAAGGCAACAGAACTGGAAAAAGTGTATGCACCAAGTCATTATTTTGATTTTATATGAAGCAATGAGACGAAATTGAAATTCAACCAATTTTTTTTCACAATTGACAAAAGCCCTATTCGCATGGGATTAGTATTACCTGGTGGCCTCCAGTCATTTGTAATAATTGCGGAGGTTGTCTGTGATATTATTCCCGTGCGAATCGGCATCTCTGTGATTTGGCCAGCATTTGGCAGGTCGTATATCATTTTTCAAGGTTTTTGTTTCCTGTGCGCCTTTTTATCCATCTTTCGCGAAGAATGGAGCTGCGTTGGCATGTTTGATAGTATTTTGGGTGCTGTCATATCGCTACACCATACAATTTGCAGAAAGAGAAAGCTGAAAAGGTTTTGAGGTTAATGTGTTACAAATAAATCAAGCATAAAGCTTGAGATATTATTTTAACCTGGTGAAATGTAAATGACACAGCGCACGAAACTGTATTAGTTTCTTTTTTTTAAATCCATCTAATCGTACCATAGAACAGGACTCTCAAAGCCTTCACATCCGGGAATCCGGGAGATAAGTCAGTAACTGTTGAAAAAAACAGCATATGCTGGGTTAGGTATGTTTTGATGCTGGTTTGAGCTGGTCCTTTGCTGGTTTATGCTGGTCCTTAGCTGGTTTAAGCTGGTCTTAAATTGATCCAGAGGGTGAATGGGACGTTAACTTTAACATTAAGCGTAGATGACTATGACAATGATTTGTGTACGGAACCGAATAGCTGTTAATGATGTAGTGAAACTCTCATCAGAGATGTCAATAAGACGCCTATGTAGACAGTAGTTTGGTTTAAATGGCAGAACACAACGAGTCTGGGAGATTCACTCCTGTGGTTCAATGCGGTGTCACTCCTGAAACTTTACTGTGTATGTGGCCTTTTGGTAACATGTTTTATTTCAGGAGGATGACAATCGAGTGACTTACACAAACACGCTCCACTATAAACCAGCTGTAACTGGGTTGATTGTGAGGGAACTGCCGTTTTCAATGCCTATTCGTTGTAGTTACACAAAGTAAAGTGGTTTTTCACTTCTGTTTTGAATTGGCAAATACTTTAAAATTCAGTTTCTCATAGGCTTATTTGTTTATTTTTAATTCTAAAGTTTCATCGCTCTTATCAGGTTTTATTCATAACCAAGACAGTAGGTGGAACCGTGTACAGGGGCCTACAAACTCATGCAAGGCTCTTAATCATGGCAATGGATGGTATATTGTTATGTATTTTTTTTTTTTTTTTCCGATT
>NW_015537995.1:1606870-1617629 GCF_001515605.1 Sinocyclocheilus anshuiensis
TTTTTTTTTTTTTTTCCGATTATAACACAAATGCATAGTTTGAGTGACTTTTTAATAAAATTATAAGCTTCACATTTCTGTTTAAGTTCCCCAAGATTGGCCCCATTTACTTCCTTGTTGCGTTGTTTGTTTGAGGGACTGGGCAAATTTATGGCTTGTGATAATCTGCATTGTGCCCCAAATTCTGTTGATTGAGATTAACTTGTACTGAACTGATGTAATATTACTTTCTAAATGTAAACTGATTTGTAGTTTATGGCTTCAGCATCTTGGAACTTGCTTGTTGATGGCCAGAGTTTTGTCCTTGGCAAACCAATATGCTTTGAAGCCAAAGGCCCTGGCAGTCAGGCAGGCAAATTCAGGCTGTACCTGACAAAAAACTCAGGCTGTACCTGAACAGTTGTTTGGTCACTTCCTCTCCCAACCCTCAGTCAATGGAGAAGTATTCCGTGGTTGAGAATTATGGGTAAATATGGTCTTTTCATACTGAATTATGAAGTCAACTTGCGTTGCTGTTTCCACACATTTTTAGTGTCATTGTTTATGGTCAAATTTAAGTTTGACCATAGTTTGGATTTACTTGGGTCATTGTATTAAAGTCCACATTAAATCAAAATGGATTTTCTTTCAGTGTTTAATAAGTGATCCATTCACTGGATTACAAAAGTTAATTTGCCACTTGTAGTCTTTAATTTAAAAAACAGCACAAAAAACACTGATCCAAACAATTACCAATGGATAAATTAATCCTCCATCTTCCCCCTTCTCATTATACAATAAGCTGTTTCAATTGACTGTCACAATGGTGAAAAATTGCCACAGTTTCCATTTCATTCCAACTTTAATATCATATATGTGTAGATGCCTGGTGGACAGTAAGAACAGCATTCTGACGAAGTTCCACACTAGTGTCAACAAGATGACTTTGTGTTGCAGCTTTTCTGTTTAGAAACATGGTTTCTTTGCCACAGCCCAAAAAGGTAAAACATGAAACATATAAGACATTTGAATTAATTACTGGTTTGTTTGACCTCTTTAAAAACTCCTCTCTTCCCTTTGTAGACTATGTTTATGCATTGTGAGTTGGACTTTGGACCACAGACTCCTAGACCAAGTGCCAAGTCATGCACGTATAACACAAAAACCAAAAAGTGAGTTTTCAAGCACATAAAGATCACAAATGTACTCCCAAAATGTCTGCTCTAATGATTAGATTCCCCTTGCATATTCTATTAAACCGTTTGTAGTTTTTTTTTTAAGTTTTAAATTCATCTACCCAAGTCTGAGAGTAGTAATTGTAGATTTGTGTGCTGTAGGTGGACTGAGCTATATGGTGATTCCACAGTCTGCAACTGTTGTGCTTTTACATGTCCTGCTCCTCCAGTTGCATCTGGTTTGTACAAATGGATTAACTTCCTAAATGAAATGAAGTTTGACTTGGGCCTACCCAAATTTTTTTCCTTGCTGACCAAGTTTTTCGGTTTTCATCAGGTAAGACAATGATCACCAGTGAGTCTTGGAATTTGAAGATGGGCCCAGAAACCTCATCACCTCTTTCACCAGAAGAGTCCATGCCTGAATTTTCTTTAGCTGGCCATGATGACTTTGAGTTGTTCCGGGAATCAAATGATGATTACTAGGAGAATGTCTTTTACTGATGACGGTTGTCTTAAGGACTAAAAGTGCCAACTATGTAGTTATGCCTTGTGAAGTTAATATGATCAACTGAATTCACAAATTCTTTCGTCTCTTTACATTTGTCACCAAAAGAGTAGATGCATTATGAAATAATGAACACCTGAGCAAAAGTACATTTAAGCATTTCCGGCACAGCATCTCATAAAATTATTTATTTATTTTTTCTTATAGAATGTTTCTCATTGATCCATATTCATATATCAGCACTGGCATGTTTCTAATCATCTCCAGTAAGTGTCTATTTGTTTTTAAGTACATCTCTTCATTTGGCAATGGCAGAAACAAGTTAACAGGTTTTCCCACTCTGAACTCTTCTGGAAATCCAATCTCACTAGGAATGAGAGGATTCCCAACCAGAGCATGGTTTAGTGATTTAGCTTTGAGTTTCTGCTGTAAGAAAGTCAGCAGATCATTATGTCTGCAAGCCATCTGCTCAGGGTCCCAAGATAAGGTTTTGTTGACCAGAAGATGTAACACTGCGTTCTTCAAGTGGTAGTTTGTTAGCCCACATGGTCCAGTCAGGCCAGTTTGGTGTTTGTGTAGGAAGGAAAGGATCTGTAGGCATTGAATATGGCATGCATTGTCTGGAAGTGTTTTGGTTATGTGTTGAAGAAGGGCGTTTTCGTAGCGTGTAAAACATACAGGCCAATGGGTGTCCGAGAATATGGCAGAGGAAGAATTCGGGATCAGATGTACCTCAGAGTCTTTAAATCTGACCACAGGTGTGAGATTGAACAGAATGACCCGACCTGACCTGAAACGAACTTTGAGACTTCCAGGGTTTTCTCTATTCTGGAATAGTAGGTCAAATTCGTACTTATGGCTGATCTCATCCCATGCTTTCCTAACGGCTGTCTTAAACCACTTCACAACATGCGTTTTAGCAAGATATGAGCTATTTTCTTGGCATAGAAAGTAATTAATGTACTTTTCAGTCACATGATCTTCTTTTTTATCTGGATGTAGAAGACACAACGTATCGTCATCATCTAGGTTGGAATTGCTGCAAGGGCAGATGGTTGAACTGGCGCCGCCTTTGACCATCTTGACTCTGCAACAGTACTGGATGGTTGAAGAACCTCTACTTTCTTTCAAAAGCTCAAACTCGAAGCTATACGGCTTTGGAGGGATGACGGGTACATGTATGTCGCAGACAATGCTTTTTCTTGTAGCCCATTGCTCGTATAAGCTCCCTACGCCAATAAAGTCCTCAATCTCAATGTCTGAACCTGTAGTCCTCACAGCTTCCAGCAGGTCGTTCACAAAACCCTCTACAAACTCACAAGTTTGCCAACTGTGACTGGGTGGAACCAGGATACACTGGTTATGGAAGCTAATTAAGGGCTTGGAATCAAGATCTGAAACTTGGGACATGTTCAGGCATCTCAGCATCTTACTTTGCAGCTTGGAACCCTTTCCGAGGAATTTTTTTAAAATACGAAAAAAGGAAATCAAGGAGAATGTCTTCCAAAGGTACCAACTGTAGGTGTCCTCTTGGTCACTAGATTGTTTCTCTTGAGTTATCGTTGTCAACCTTTGACTTGAAGTTGGTATTTTTTGGTCAATTAATAATCCCTGATCAACTTGATGTTCGTGATGGGTGTCAGTCCAGCCAGCTTGTGACTTTTCCGGGTGTGCCGCCTCCCCCTGAGAGACATTCTGTTCCACAGTGGGCCCTGACTGGTCCCCGTTGACATGCTCATGTGTTAGGCCTTCCTTTAACATATGCAATGTCTGTTTGTCTGTGTCAATATACAATATTTCCTGGTCATCTGGTGCAAATGCCTTTTGGTGGAAGTAATTTTGCTCTCCCACTGGGGACATTTGCGCCTCGTGCAGCACTGTGGTCTTGAAATTTGGCGTAATTTGTTGAACATCTGATGTGTCCCCCTCTCCTCTCGGCACCCTGCGATGACTTTGTGACTCTTCCTGATTTGAATGTGGCAGCTCCATGGCAACATTGTGCTCCCCATGTTCTAGCTTTGCCCCCTCCTCCAACAGAAAGTGCTCATGTTCTTGCATGCTAAGTTGGTATTTTTTGGTCAATGAATAATCCCTGATCAACTTGATGTTCGTGATGGGTGTCAGTCCAGCCAGCTTGTGGCTTTTCCGGGTGTGCCGCCTCCCCCTGAGAGACATTCTGTTCCACAGTGGGCCCTGACTGGTCCCCGTTGACATGCTCATGTGTTAGGCCTTCCTTTAACATATGCAATGTCTGTTTGTCTGTGTCAATATACAATATTTCCTGGTCATCTGGTGCAAATGCCTTTTGGTGGAAGTAATTTTGCTCTCCCACTGGGGACATTTGCGCCTCGTGCAGCACTGTGGTCTTGAAATTTGGCGTAATTTGTTGAACATCTGATGTGTCCCCCTCTCCTCTCGGCACCCTGCGATGACTTTGTGACTCTTCCTGATTTGAATGTGGCAGCTCCATGGCAACATTGTGCTCCCCATGTTCTAGCTTTGCCCCCTCCTCCAACAGAAAGTGCTCATGTTCTTGCATGCTCACCATGATGTCGTCATCTTGGTTGTGAAAGACATTGTAATCCTTTGAGAGGAGCAGACTGACGACCACGACAAACACCTTTAGTAATGTGTCCTCCATCCTATGAGTGAAAAAAAGTTACTTCCTGCACACAAAGCTGTATATTCTCTTTGAAAATATTAATAAACAACATCATTAGCAATAAAAAAATGAAGTATTGAATCGCTTTTGAAATAATAATAATAATAATAATAATATATTACTGCTTTAAAGTTCCAGTAGCACTAGTGTCCATCATTCTGAAATATTATTTTATTTACATCATCCACTATTGCTTAATGGATATTTTTTTATGTGATTAAACAACTTACCTTTCAGAACCCCAACTTTAAGCACAAAAAAACGGAGTCTCTCAGTGTAGTGCCGAAAAGATAAGTTGGCTAAAAATGTGTTTTTATAGCTCTGTTCGGTTTTTTGCTTCTCACACAGGATGTACTCTGTCAGAGTTCGAGTTTGACAGCACACTTCCTGAACACTGCTGTCATACAACCCTTCCTCTTTTTTTTAAAAGTACACCGGTAACACCTCTACATACAATGTTATATGCAAGTTTGTCTGATTGCTGTGTATGGACCAAAAGAAAAAATGTAAATCACTCGGTAATCAAAATAAACCCATTAGTGGCGCATTTCAAACTATTAATTCCAGAACTTTTAAAATCAACTAATATACTCAAATATACTCCAAGATATATTATCCTTTTTTATTAAAAATACAATTCTGTTCTTTTGTAAGAACAAAGTTGTTCAGAAGCCTCAATAGTCTCTGCCAGCTGAGGCTGATGCCACAGCAATGAAGCATGTGGACTCTTTGAAGTTAAAAACTGTTGTTAAATTTGATTTGCTTTAATGGAGCTCGTGTCCACTTACCTTGTTAAGACACAAGTCTTTGATCACTCAAATAATTGCAATCCTTTAGCTGTCATGTTTAAAAAAATAAATAAATAAAACTTGGGTTTAATTTTGTGCTGTTAATGGTGTTATGCTGTGTTTTTGAATTAATCTTTTAAGTAAATAATTTAACGATTCACTCATAACACTCCAGACTCACTGGTCACCACCTTCAGGAATAAAGATGTTACCTAACATAAATGTTTCCATATGAAGTGGTAAATGAATATGAGCAAAAAAAATGTAAGTTATATTTATGGGCTTTTATGCCTTTATTGAATAGGACAGTAGAGGTTAGACAGGAAAGCATTTTTGATTGGAGAGAGAAGGGAATGGGAATTGAACTTGGGTCGCCGCGAGCACAGTTGCGCTATGTGTCACCGGTGACCATGATTTCACCAAGTACAACATGTTCCTGGATCAACATCCTTGTTGATCCTGGAACAACATTCCTATCAACCAATCAGAATTGAGGGATAACTTTTCAGTAAATATCTGTTTTAGGCTTACAATCAGGGTTAGGCGCTTCTACACCCTTGTTAATCAGCTATCAGTTCACACTGTTTTTAGGAATAAATTAGGTTTAGGGGGGTTTATTGGGTTAAGTCTATATTTTTGGACAGTTATGTTGATCCGGGATCAACAAAAGATGTTGATCCAGGAACATGTCTTACTTGGCAAAATCACGGCGACCATGTGTCACCACACTAACCATGTGGCTATCAGTGCCAACTGAGCATACCTTTTTGGTGAACTGATATGTATTCAGTGAGGTGAATCAAAATCCCACTAATAATATTTTCTGGGATGCATCGTGGTTTGGCAATCAAGTTGATGAACATGGCCTTTGTCAAGTCAAGCCCTTCAGTGGAGATGATAACTACTTGGGAAGTCATGGCCTAATTGACTTGTAACCCGAAGGTTGCGGGTTTGATTCCCAGTACCGGCAGGAATTGTCAGTGGGGGGAGTGAATGAATAGCACTCTCTTCCACCTTCAATCATCAGTTTCATTAGCACTGGTATGCATATATTCTGCTATGTTGTATATAATAGTACATAATACGTACTGTATAGCTAACAATAGAGTGTATATTTAAGGTTTTTAAAGGAAAAATGGTTGATTTAATAATCATTGTAAATGATTCAATAGTTTTCCACCAACTGTGCCTGCAATCCCACAGAGGATTTCATTTGAATAGGGAGAGGCAATGCCTTTGCATGTGCTCTGAGCCACACCGCCTGTTACCATGGTATCACCACCTATGTAAATACATGCAATCAACTATATACAGTATACTATGATAAATTACAAAGACACTTTTTTGCATTAATACTGATGATATGATGTTTGCAAGGACAAAATACAAACAGACGTAAGTTTAGGATATCAACAGATTCACATTTTCACCTAAGAGCTTAGAATCTTTCGCATCACGTGGAAGAAGGTGTGTATTTTGTTTCGTGTGTCAGAGAGATAATGAGGGCTGAAACAGATAACACAAAATCCTTTGTTTTCACAGGCGGATTAATATTTGGCAGCACATTGCAAAATTCAGTAAGTAGACAGTTGTATTTTCAGCATTTTGCTGCACAATTATTTCAGACTTGTATATTTATGTTTTTAATAATTTAGTCAGTGAATTGTCTCGTGACCCATTTTACAGTACTTAGTCTAATTATGTATAATTCAGAAGTGCGCATTATTCTAAAGAAAATGTTGTCAACAAGTTACTGCATACTGTACTTTTTTCGGTAACACTTTACAACAAGGTCTCATTGGTTAACATTAGTTAATTCTTTAACTAACATGAACTAACAGAGAGCAATGTATATTTACAACATTTATTAACCTAATAATGTTAGTTCATGAAAAATGTTTATGCTCATGTTAGCTCACAGTGCATTAACTAATGTTAACTTTTGACCTTTTAAACTTGTTTTAGTAAATGTTTAGATTAACATGAACTAAGAAGATTAATAAATGCTGGTATTGTTCATTGCTAGTTCCTGTTAACTATGTTATCCATTTTTCATTATTCAATTAATTCCAGATTGACTTTATACATATTTTTACTGGCATCTGTACGGAGCACCAGCAGTGCACAACACAACAAAACCTCCACAATACAACAAAATCTCTGCAACACAATGAAATCACCACAACACACCTCATAGGACTAATTTCATTGTGTTGAGCTAATTTCTTTGTGTTGTGGCTTGTTTTCATTGTGTTGTGACTTGTTTCCGTTGTGCTGCGACTTTTTTCCATTGTGTTGTGGCCTATTTCCATTATGTTGTGACTTGCTTCTGTTATGTTGCGGCTTGTTTCCGTTTTGTTGTGCTAATTTCATTGATTTGTGGTTTGTTTCCATTGTGTTGTGGCTTGTTTCTGTTGTGGCTTGCTAATTTTGTTGTGTTGTGGCTTGTTTCTATTGTGTTGTGCTAATTACATTTTGTTGTGCACTACTGGGCCACCGTACATCTGTGGTTGCATGAAGAACCTTTAACATTAATGGAACCTTTCTATTGCACAAAAGGTTCTTTATAGTGAAAAGGGTTCTACAGATCACTGTGAAAACCCCCCTTTAGGACCTTTATTTTTAAGCTTGTAGAAAACTTTTTAAGAAAGATATTCTGCATGTAAAATATCAATATTGACCCTCAAGTAACAAAATTTCTTCTCATACAGGTTAATATCCGGATAGACCAATCCAAGATATCAACATGGATAAGTTCCGTATGATGGCCCAGATTCTCCAGTCCAACCAAGAGTCTTTTATGAATGGTATTTGTGGCGTCATGGCCCTGGCGAGCGCTCAGCTCTACACGTCTTTTGAATTCAACTGTCCCTGTATCCCTGAATACAACTACTCGTATGGGATCAGTATGCTAGTTATTCCACCTATATGGTTCTTCCTTTTGGGTTTTGTACTAAACAACAATGTCTCGATGCTGGCGGAGGAGTGGAAACGGCCGGTGGGACAGCGGAGGAAGGACCCTGCAGTCATGCGGTATATGTGTGTGTCCATATCCCAGCGGTCGCTCATCGCACCAGCCGTTTGGATCTCAGTGACTCTAATGGATGGTAAAAGCTTCCTGTGTGCCTACAGTATGGACCTGGACATGTCTGAATTGGGCAAGAATGTAAGTGGACATGGACTGTCTCAGGAGGAACTCTTACGAACACTGGCCAAAATACCATGCAAGCATATATATGATGGCCAGCACATCCTATCGAGAGAGGCCGCCACCAGATACATACGCTGTATTTCACAGGTAAGATGATCTGCTTACTGTATTATTTGCCACTGCTTGATATTAAAGGGATAGATTACAAAATGAAAATGCTGTCATTAATTACTCACCCTCATGTCGTCCCAATCCCGCAAGACCTTCATTCATCTTCGTAACACAAATTAAGATATTTTTGATGAAATCTGAGAGCATTCTGACCCTCCATAGACAGCAAGGGAACTACCACGGTCAAGGCTCAGAACGGTAGTAAGGACATCATTAAAATACTCCATGTGACATCAGTGGTTGAACTATAATAATTTTGTGAAGGTACAAGAATACTTTTTGTGTGCAAAGAGAACAAAAATAATGACTTTATTCAATAATTCTTCTCTTTCACACATGCATCGTGTTACTCTCTTGAGTGGTGGTGGACAATGGCACAGAAGAGAAGAAATCATTGAATAAAGTCATTATTTTTGTGTTCTTTGTGCACAAAAAGTATTCATTCAGAAAGCTCTCTGATTTCATCAAAAATATCTTCATTTGTGTTTCGAAGTTGAACGAAGGTCTTACAAAAGTCATCTCAAACTCAATTCCTAGAGGGCCAAGGCTCTGCACAGTTTTGCTCCAACCCTAATCAAACACACCTGATCCAGCTAATCAAGTTCTTCAGGATTACTAGAAACTTCCAAGCAGGTGTGAGTTGGAGTTGGTTGGAACTAAACTGTGCAGAGCTCTGGCCCTCCAGGAATTGAGTTTGAGACCACTGTCTTACAGGGTTTGGAACGACATGAGGTTGAGTAATTAATGACAGAATTTTCATTTTTTGGGGTGAACTATCCCTTTAATTCAAAACAGTAGTAGGATTACATTAAAAAAATAAATTGTACATGTTTCTATGCTGCCTAAACTCAAAAAGTACTCAGACTCAGAGCACAACAGTTGGGTTCTAGAAGTAAAAATAATTAATTTGTCTACAGAAATGTGGAAAAAGTGTTTAAAAAGTGTAATTCTAAAAGTGTAAAAATAATTTTAAACAAGTGTAAAAAACTGTACATTTAATAAAAAAATAAAACATTTTTGTTACTTGAAATAAAATAAACGGTAACTTAAAATATTGAAAAACTTCAACCTATTTAAGCTAGCTGCCAAGGCAACATTTCTAATTTTCATACAGTTTAACTTGATGTACTAAAATAAATAAAACTGAAATAAAAATTAATACATTTTATGAACATAAAACAAAACTAACACACACATATATTTGTTGAAAAAAGGAATTAAGAAAATCATTAAAGAACCATGGCTGCTGCAAATGTTGGCGAAAATGTAGCACTCTGCACAAGCCTAAAACTATTGGCCTAGACCAGGGGTGCCCAAGCTCGGTCCTGGAGGGCCTGTGTCCTGCAGAGTTTAGCTCCAACCCCAATTAAACACACCTGAACCAACTAATCAAGCTCTTACTAGACATATTAGAAACTTTGTAGCAGGTGTGTTGAGGCAAGTTGGAGCTAAACTCTGCAGGACACCGGCCCTCCAGGACCGAGTTTGGGCACCCTTGTCCTAGACAAAGTAAAAAATTTAGACTTCTTAATGGCATTGTACAATGAGGCTGAAAATAATAATGTTACTAATACATTTTTTTTTTTTTGTCTGTATTCTAAATGTTCCAGGCTTTTGGATGGTTGTTCTTGTTGATCATCACAATCGCTGCATTTCTGATCAGAGCCATTCGTCCCTGCTTTACTCAGGCCGCCTTTCTCAAAACCAAATACTGGTCCCACTACGTAGACACGGAGCGCAAGATGTTTGATGAGACTTGCACAGAACATGCCAAAAGTTTCGCCAAGACCTGCATCAAGCAATACTTTGAGGGTATTAGCGGTGAGATTCAAAGCTTTCATGATCATTCACGTGGAGATGATAGCGACGATGAGGATGATAAACCTGCTACAGAAGAAGACAAACTGATGGGCGTTCGGCGTCAGGACATCATGAATAAGGTGCTGTGGGACTGGCACACATGCAAACCTCCGCTGAGTCTGAGAAAGTCTGGAGATGCTAGCACTGAACAAAATGGCGATTGTAGCATGAATGCTAATAAAAATCAAGACCAAAGTATCTGTGATAAAACTGAACTTAATGAGGGCCAAAATGGCTTCAAATGCGGTTATGTGAATCCTGGCCTTGATATTGGCCAAAGCGATTTGGATAAGGGATATGAGAATGCTAGCTTTAGCATAGAACAAAATGGTTTTACGAATAGACGTAGCAATGCTAGCACAAGCCTAAATGGATTGATGAATGGTGGTGTCTCTTCTCCAAGCAATACTCAAAGGAAAGCATGGGCAGTGTATTATAGCAAGGTTTGATATATATATATATATA
>NW_015537995.1:1617925-1620946 GCF_001515605.1 Sinocyclocheilus anshuiensis
ATATATATATATATCACATCTGACTAGAAATCCTACTATATTGCTTTTCTAATGTATGTTGTCTTAACCATCAAAATACATTAAGGTCTTTGCAGTTATATATTATGTATCACATTATATAACCAAAGCAATAAATCATAATTCTAGTTTGATGTTTTATTATTTGCTCAACTTTTTAGAGTGCAAAATATATCTGTCAGTAAAAATCGTAAAATTAGTGTGAGCAGATGATGAATAAAGCACAAGATTTTAAATAAAATGCTGTCTCGCTTTGTGCCGCCAGAGGCCACTATACAGCACATCTTACCACATTTGACACACTGGCTACACTCTAGTTGATGTAATTTTTCTATTAAAATATATATATATATATTTTTTTTTCCTAAGTTTAATTTCACATCTAGCATTGTATAAACACTTTTTTTCACAGAATTAAATAGCATTTTCATACTTTTCGCATACTTTGGAAATAATCATATTCTGTTTCAAATATTGTCATATTCATATTTCAAATATGATCTTTACAGACAACATTAACCAAGTATAACCATGGTAACCATGGGGGGGGGGTGGTTTAATATAAATAATTTCCGCACAATAAATACTGAAATTGTGTGTGATTATTTTATTCATAGTTTAAATTATGACTGTTTTAAACATCTAAAAATCCATTATAAATATTATGGATATTTTATTATGGGTAAAACAATCAAATCTGTAATTTAGGAAAATTTGAAAATTAGGAAAAATAAAGAGAACTTTTGCCAAGAGCTTTAAATGTGGTCTTCATTGAATAAAAATAAATAATAAATAAATAAATAATTGTTAATTTTAATAATCACATTAAGTACACTGAATAAGGCTGTGTTGTTTTATATGCTATTAAAAAATGTATTTATTTTTACAATTTTTTTATATTTTCAGTTTTCAGTTTAATTTTAAAGTTTCAGTGATTTTGTTATGTGCTTTTGTCCTATTTTTGTGTGACAACATATTTCTGTTTAGCTTTTATTTATGCATATTTCGGTGTTAGTTTCAACATAAAGGTTTAGTTCACCCAAAAATGAAAATTCTGTCATTAATTACTCACCCTCATGTTGTTCCAAACTTGTTAGACCTTTGTTCATCTTCGGAACACAAATTAAGATATTTTTGATGAAATCTGAGTTAGGAAAAATAAAGAGAACTTTTGCCAAGAGCTTTAAATGTGGTCTTCATTGAACAAAAATAAATAATAAATAAATAAATAATTGTTAATTTTAATAATCACATTAAGTACACTGAATAAGGCTGTGTTGTTTTATATACTATTAAAAAATGTATTTATTTTTACAATTTTTTTATATTTTCAGTTTTCAGTTTAATTTTAAAGTTTCAGTGATTTTGTTATGTGCTTTTGTCCTATTTTTGTGTGACAACATATTTCTGTTTAGCTTTTATTTATGCATATTTCGGTGTTAGTTTCAACATAAAGGTTTAGTTCACCCAAAAATGAAAATTCTGTCATTAATTACTCACCCTCATGTTGTTCCAAACTTGTTAGACCTTTGTTCATCTTCGGAACACAAATTAAGATATTTTTGATGAAATCTGAGAGTTTTCTGACCCTTAATAGACAGCAACACAACTGTAATGTTACCAGAACCAGAAACGTAGCAAGGACATCGGTAAAACAGTCCATGTGACATCAGTGGCTCAACTTCAAGTTTGCGAAGCTACGAGAATACTTTTTGTGTGCAAAGAAAACAAAATAATTGAATCTGTCTATGGGAGGGTCAGAAAGCACTCAGATTTCATCAAAAATATCTTAATTTGTGTTCCGAAGATGAACAAAGGTCTAACAAGTTTGGAACAACATGAGGGTGAGTAATTAATGACAGAATTTTCATTTTGGGGTGAACTAACCCTTTAAACTTAATTGCTTATTTCAGTTATTTGCCAAGGCAACATTTCAAATTTTCATTTAAGTTTAAGTTTTTCATCCAATATTTATATTTTACTTTATTTCATATTCATTTCAATCACTGAAAACAATTTTTAATAGTTTTAGTTTTCGAAAAAGACACCTGTATGACTGCGAATGGCATTCTCAGAATGAAATGTAACCTGTGATTAGATAACCCTTGTTAGATAACCAGCAAACAATCTGCTTAACACAAAACTGAACTCGTACACCACTGATAAGTCATCAAGATCGCTGAGTGCGACAAACAGAGACACAGAGAGAGAGCACATGGTTGTTAGGCAAGCAGCAGCTGTTGTCTCTAGAGCTGAATTCCGCACTATAGTGTTGGGGGTTGGTCGCCTGAGTCTGTTGTATTCCACCCCCCCTTCTCTGTTTAAAAGCTACAATTATATTCTGTGGTTGAACATAAACAGGCTTTGATCATGTCAATGCTTTAGTAGGTCAGACAGCAACATGATCTGCATCAGATCTGCTGCATATACGTGTCACTAAGTTCACTAAATCAGTCTGCCCTATTTTTTTTTTACTCGCTTTTTTCTCACTCGCTTGTTTTGTCTGTCACCTTCGGCTTCTGTTTTCTGCAGCAGCGTGCATGCATGCGGCCTTACTTCCTTTAAAGGGGTCATATGATGCGATTTCAATTTTTCCTTTCTCTTTGGAGTGTTACAAGCTCTTGGTGCATAAAGAAGATCTGTAAAGTTGCAAAGACTAAAGTCTCAAATCCAAAGAGATACAGGTGCATCTCAATAAATTAGAATGTCGTGGAAAAGTTCATTTATTTCAGTGATTCAACTCAAATTGTGAAACTCGTGTATTAAATAAATTCAATGCACACAGACTGAAGTAGTTTAAGTCTTTGGTTCTTTTAATTGTGATGATTTTGGCTCACATTTTCTCGCTGTAGTATTGTTGCTGCCACCGCCGCCATGTCGTGAAGGAGCTGTGATTTGTTGTGAAAGCGAAACTACTTTGTTTGGGTTTCCAAAAGAGGACGATATCGCTTCATCATGCCTAGAACTGATCCGTGCTGGTCGCTGAGGAAATACATCAACTTT
>NW_015537995.1:1621282-1622979 GCF_001515605.1 Sinocyclocheilus anshuiensis
TGGAAAATAATGTGTTTTTTGAACCTTAAACCACATAAACACATTTCATTACACCAAATACACAAAATAATGTTCTTTTTAGCAACATCATATGACCCCTTTAAAATGTTGCATCCCTCTGAGTGAGACATATAGAAGCAGCGGAGGCCATCCTGTGACTGCAGTCGCGCAGAGGATTGGAGGAGGGGACTCGCTCAGGAAGGGAGGGAGGGATTGGAGGACAGAGTTGCGAGGCAAACCAGGATCACATGAGCACAGATCTGTTTACAAACTGAAACTGTGCGGCCAGGAAAGACGCAGGCGCCTTCCTGGAGAATATTACTGGCTGGCTTGACTAGAACACATCTTTAACCCCCAGATGCTTGCGTTTTGGCTCGGATATTCGTTGAATGAGCTAAGGGACTATTGGGTTTTTTTGTCCACTTTCTTGATGAAAGGATTGAGGGAACAGATGGTTTTAGGTGGAGAGAAAATATACTCCCCCACACAGGCGCACACATAAACACTCCAGTGGCTTGATGGTGGTGAAGATACTGTTCTCTTCGATCTCTAAACGGCTTTATTCGAAATAAAGGAATATACCATATACCTAAACAGCGACGTCAAGGAAGAGGAGCTAGAAAAATCGACAGAGAGAGAGAGACATGCCAAAGGCCAAAGTCATAAGGGTTTGAGGGAAGCCAAAGGCTGTAGATGGAGACTTGTATGTTATGGGTGTGTAGTGCTCGCTAAACCACCATTCGCAGGACTTGTTATTAAGAAATGTGTTAACTTTTGTGTATGACAGCAAAGAAGATCACATCCGAAGTGCCATCCGGCCACATACGGACTGGATCTCAAAGACAAGAAGAATATCAAGGGCACATTATGCTCCCTTTGTCTGTGTAACAAAGCACCTTGTGCATATTCACATCGGCGGAGACACAGAGTGCTTGAAATCTTTTGTTCTTCGATGCTGACATCATAAAAGTGGGATGAATGGAGGAATAATTGAACTATAATCAAGACAGCACACCCTCTCATTTGAAGAGCTGCTTTTTAGACCCGTCTGACCTACAGGAAGAACGTCAGGAAAATTGTCGGGAATAAGCTTCGCTTGTGTCCTCCTCCAGCCCCCGCATTGCCTGTTCCAGACAAGCAGTGAGTTTGCAGCCGCAGTGCTTGGAGTCAGATTACATGCAACCATTCCAATGGTGTAACGGTGAGTGTGGCCTTTGCGAAAAGTCCAAGCTGAACTTGAGTTTGTTTTTCCCCCTTCAGCATTAGTCACAGAAGTGGTATTGCTGCTCAGGATATTGAAACCAGTTTGAAGAAGTCGAAGGGAACTATTCGGAAAGGTCAAGAGCAGCTTGTTAAGATTAAGGAAATATTTGTGCTATGCCTAGACTGTTTTTAACAACCCGCATGCTGTCAGCCTTTTGCTCTTCTGAAAACTGATATGTCTAGAGTTTTATTTTGAGATGAAAACATGGTTCGACCTATAACGAGTCGAATGTTCAATAACAGTAACGCTAAGCAAGTAGACGAGGACTGCATTCTGATTATTAGCGGAAATGGCTCAGATTCTGATTATGTATATGTACACATATATGTGATATGTCAAGTAAACGTGTCAATCTGATTGCCTTCCCTGTTGAAAAAACCAGCATATGCTGGTTAGGTATGTTTTGACGCTGGGATGCTGGTCCTTTGCTGGT
>NW_015537995.1:1623551-1625262 GCF_001515605.1 Sinocyclocheilus anshuiensis
TGGAAAATAATGTGTTTTTTGAACCTTAAACCGCATAAACACATTTCATTACACCAAATACACAAAATAATGTTCTTTTTAGCAACATCATATGACCCCTTTAAAATGTTGCATCCCTCTGAGTGAGACATATAGAAGCAGCGGAGGCCATCCTGTGACTGCAGTCGCGCAGAGGATTGGAGGAGGGGACTCGCTCAGGAAGGGAGGGAGGGATTGGAGGACAGAGTTGCGAGGCAAACCAGGATCACATGAGCACAGATCTGTTTACAAACTGAAACTGTGCGGCCAGGAAAGACGCAGGCGCCTTCCTGGAGAATATTACTGGCTGGCTTGACTAGAACACATCTTTAACCCCCAGATGCTTGCGTTTTGGCTCGGATATTCGTTGAATGAGCTAAGGGACTATTGGGTTTTTTTGTCCACTTTCTTGATGAAAGGATTGAGGGAACAGATGGTTTTAGGTGGAGAGAAAATATACTCCCCCACACAGGCGCACACATAAACACTCCAGTGGCTTGATGGTGGTGAAGATACTGTTCTCTTCGATCTCTAAACGGCTTTATTCGAAATAAAGGAATATACCTAAAAAAAAAACAGCGACGTCAAGGAAGAGGAGCTAGAAAAATCGACAGAGAGAGAGAGACATGCCAAAGTCTTTTGCAATAAGGGTTTGAGGGAAGCCAAAGGCTGTAGATGGAGGCTTGTATGTTATGGGTGTGTAGTGCTCGCTAAACCACCATTCGCAGGACTTGTTATTAAGAAATGTGTTAACTTTTGTGTATGACAGCAAAGAAGATCACATCCGAAGTGCCATCCGGCCACATACGGACTGGATCTCAAAGACAAGAAGAATATCAAGGGCACATTATGCTCCCTTTGTCTGTGTAACAAAGCACCTTGTGCATATTCACATCGGCGGAGACACAGAGTGCTTGAAATCTTTTGTTCTTCGATGCTGACATCATAAAAGTGGGATGAATGGAGGAATAATTGAACTATAATCAAGACAGCACACCCTGTCATTTGAAGAGCTGCTTTTTAGACCCGTCTGACCTACAGGAAGAACGTCAGGAAAATTGTCGGGAATAAGCTTCGCTTGTGTCCTCCTCCAGCCCCCGCATTGCCTGTTCCAGACAAGCAGTGAGTTTGCAGCCGCAGTGCTTGGAGTCAGATTACATGCAACCATTCCAATGGTGTAACGGTGAGTGTGGCCTTTGCGAAAAGTCCAAGCTGAACTTGAGTTTGTTTTTTTCCACCAGCATTAGTCACAGAAGTGGTATTGCTGCTCAGGATGTTGAAACCAGTTTGAAGAAGTCAAGGGGAACTATTCGGAAAGGTCAAGAGCAGCTTGTCAAGATTGTGGAAGTATTCGTGCTATGCCTAGACTGTTTTTAGCAACCCGCATGCTGTCAGCCTTTTGCGCTTCTGAAAACTGATATGTCTAGAGTTTTATTTTGAGATGAAAACATGGTTCGACCTATAACGAGTCGAATGTTCAATAACAGTAACGCTAAGCAAGTAGACGAGGACTGCATTCTGATTATTAGCGGAAATGGCTCAGATTCTGATTATGTATATGTACACATATATGTGATATGTCAAGTAAACGTGTCAATCTGATTGCCTTCCCTGTTGAAAAAACCAGCATATGCTGGTTAGGTATGTTTTGACGCTGGGATGCTGGTCCTTTGCTGGTTTATGCTGGTCCTTT
>NW_015537995.1:1626881-1631408 GCF_001515605.1 Sinocyclocheilus anshuiensis
TGTGCGGGCAGAGGACCAGCATAAACCAGCAAAAGGACCAGCATAAACCAGCAAAGGACCAGCATAAACCAGCAAAGGACCAGCATAAACCAGCAAAGGACCAGCATAAACCAGCAAAGGACCAGCATAAACCAGCAAAGGACCAGCATAAACCAGCAAAGGACCAGCATAAACCAGCAAAGGACCAGCATAAACCAGCAAAGGACCAGCATAAACCAGCAAAGGACCAGCATAAACCAGCAAAGGACCAGCTTAAACCAGCATCCCAGCGGCAAAACATACCTAACCAGCATATGCTGTTTTTTTCAACAGGGTTAACCAGATAAAACAAATAAAACAGCTGGCATACTGGCATATTTATATATTATCAAGACTTTCGGGTCATATACGTATACATGTGTGCATATACTGTATATACCACTCAAAAGTTTGAGGTCGGTATGATTGGTTTTTGAATGAAGTATTTTCTGCTCACCGAGGCTGTATTTATTTGATAAAAAATACAATAGAAACGTTATAAAGAAATATTGAAATAAGAAATGTTGTGAAAAATTATTACAATTTAAAATGACTCATTTCTATTTGGATGTATTTTAAAACATAATTTATTCCTGTGATGCAAAGCTGAATTTTCAGCATCATTACACCAGTCTTCAGTGTCACATGAGCCGTCAGAAATCATTCTAATATGTTGATTTGCTGCTCAGGTATATTTTTGTGGAAAGTAGGCTAGTACTACATTTTTTTTCAGGATTCTTGCAGAATATAACATTCCAAGTCAGCATTTATCTGAAATAGAAATCTTATGTAACATTACAAATACCTTTTTGATCCATCTAATGTGTCCTTGATGAAAAAAAGTATTATTTTTTCTGTACACAAATAAATAAATAAAATCGTACGGACCCCAAACTTTTGAATAATACATACATATGTGTGTGTAAATATACAGTATGTATACAGGAAGCTGCTGAGCAAGCAAACTTCTTCTGAATAAAGCATTAACAAGAATATGGACCATTATTAGAAAATTGTGTGCATTGCACATGGAAAATAACCGTAACCACTAACAAAAATGTACCATGGTAATACTATGGTATTTTCCGAGTAAACCTGTACACATAGATAAAAAAATATTTGATTATTCATTCAGTAGCCTAACATAATAAAATAAAATCCTAACAGCATAGAATAAAAATACATTCAGCTGTAGAGAACTGTAATCTTTGCTTCAATATATGCCAAAATGTATTGATAATACTGTACATAATACATTCTCCAAATAGTTTTAAGATCTGAATCCTGTGCATATGGCACACATTAAATCTCATTTTACCATCTCGTCAGAATGACACAAGCTTACAATAATCTCTGTGGAAGCCCCTTTATATAAACACCTTAGATGAATCGTTCTTGAGGGGGATTCTTGCATTTTATGCTGATTGACAGGAGAATATGAATAGAGATGAACTTCACATGGTTAGAAAACGGTAAAGTATGAATGGTACATTTTTTTTTAACACATATGGCTTCCTGAAAGGCCAGATGGCGGTTTGTTGGTGGCAATTACACAGTTGTTCGTATTTGTTTTGTACATAGCTAATTTCCCAGAATTCTCTGAAAATGGGCGTACTAAAGAACTGTGTGCTTCCTGCTCAGATATTTTCGAGCCATCGTGTGTGATTTAAAGTGTGTGTTTGTGTGCAGGCTGCCTCTGTGGTCTAGGGCTGCAGCATTCAGACTGTGATATGTCAGAGGAAGACATCTACCGTCTGCCGCTCAACGTGTACGTCATTGTACTGGGCATAGGCATGTTCATCTTCATGCTCAGTGTAATCTTCTGCTGCTATCTGTTCAGGCAAGAACCACACCCGCACAACTGCTGTTACACAAATCAGATGTGTCCTCTGTTGCTCTCTGCTCCTGGAAAGACGTGTAGAAAGACACAGGAAGACATGTCTGAGACATTATTTTCTAAAATGAATACAGTCATCCTATTCACATACAGATTTGTAAACAGTGCGATTTAAATTACATTTGAATCCCATATTTAATCAGACTGACAGTATACATTATTAGTATAAATGAGTGTATATATTATGTAGAAGTGTTTTATATGCATATGAGAGTTTGACAGAGGAAAAAGGAAATGCTGCAGCGAAATGAATTACACAATCACAACATCTCTCTTTTGCACCACCCACAGCAGTTTTGCAGTTAAACTCAGGAAGTGCAGAAATGTTTCATTTTTTCCTCTTCTCTTTACAGATTGAAACAGCAAGGTACAAGGGAGCAGTACAGCTACAATGAGGTGGGCCTGAAACAATACAGTTCGATGTAAATATAGCATATAGTCTTAGCCATAGTCTTGATGAAATCCAATCTAATAGATGACCTTCATGATATACTTTGGTCCTCATATATATATAGTTCGCATGTTAGCAAATGTGAGATACTTTTATATGGATATTACACAAGAAAGACAGGATGATATTTTCAAACAAAAAGCACTAAAACCTGGGCCTAAAAATTAATTTTGTCTTTTTCAAAATGGTGAAAGGATGTACTTAACCTTCATAATGTTGATCAAGCTCATTCGATTTTATGCCAGATAATAGGCTAATTCATCTAAAATATCTAATGGGTCTCACAATAAAATATGGGACCTACCATTTTCAAAGAAAATGCTATGTAAACACCTAGCACCTAACAATAAATCAATCAATCGATCAATCAATCAATCAATCAATCAATCAATCAATCAATCAATCAATCAGTCATCTATTCTCAGTTACTTACAGTAGTTAGTCAAAGTGGCTTGAAAAAGTACAACCTTTTTCCTGGTAAGGATGAAATATGTTGTTTTTCGGTGTTAAAATTAGGGATGCTCCGATCCGCCTTTTTCACCTCCTATACCGATTCTGATACCTAGGGTTCGGTATTGGCCGATACCGATCCGATACCAGTGAAGTTTTTTATCAATCAATCAATCAGTCATGACTCATGAAGCACACTTGTCTATTCTCAGTTACTTACAGTAGTTAGTCAAAGTGGCTTGAAAAAGTACAACCTTTTTCCTGGTAAGGATGAAATATGTTGTTTTTCGGTGTTAAAATTAGGGATGCTCCGATCCGCCTTTTTCACCTCCTATACCGATTCTGATACCTAGGGTTCGGTATTGGCCGATACCGATCCGATACCAGTGAAGTTTTTTTTCCCCCATTTAAATAAATGTAGAATTTATATATCTCTGTGTGTGTGGAACTGATAATCATTCTTTTACAATCTACTAGATACTGACTACTTCATTATAAAGAAAAATAAAATAAACAATAAATATGAAAAAATATAGGCCTATGTATATTTATAATCTAAATATTCATATGTAGCTCACATTAAGCTATCGTATGGCTTCAGAAGTAACACAGAATAATTCGCACAATCGAAAAAAATGTTTAAAAAAATCTCGGATTTGGTATCGGCCCTCTCTGACCGATACCCGATCCGAGAAAAATGGCACTATCGGAGCCGATACCCGATATTAATATCGGATCGGCGCATCCCTAGTTAAAATACTTTACTTGATCCCAGCTTAATATTTAAACAACTGTAGGTACCTCAAAAACGATAAACACGGTATCCCTGTGGTGTTACTTTTTCGTTTTCTAGTCCTCCTCAGAGCCGTTGAGAGCTCACAACGATGCTGACTTGACCAATAGCATGCGTCTGGGGGCGGGGCCTTCTGTTTGTTCGACCAATGGCTGACGGGGGCGTGTTCGGAGAGCTGTTCCCGAAAATGCAGTTCCGTTCGGTGGCGCTAGTAGTGCATGGAAACTAGCTTTTGAACTTAAAGTGATTTACTGTAAAATTATAAACAACACATTGTTCTTTTCTGTTCTTTTTTTCATGAAAGGTGGTGTTGAAAGGCGCAGGAAAGAAGCTGAGTCTGCTGGGAGTAAGTGTCATAAGCTCTCTGGGTGTGACGGTTTGAACTTGTTGTGTGGTGTAAAATGTATATGACGTTAGAATCAAAGTATTGTTTTTAAAGGGGAAAATGTCATAAGAAATTATATAAAAAAATAAAATAAAAAAGCAAACATAAAATATAAGGGCCCAACTGAAATTGATATTTTTAATTTCAGTTAACAAAAGTGAAATTTAGGTAGTTTTTTATTATTAAATATGATTAGTGAAATGTAGCCAAATGGATAGGGACATGCAAATTGGCTGATAAATTTTATTTGAAAAGTTTATTTGCATTCCACACTAAACAGGGTTCAATAGATTAAATTATGTGAGTATTTTTATAAACACAAGTGTCAGAATCAAAGATGCTAGTTCTGCATTTCAGATCTCTCTCGCAGTGCATTAAAGTTCCTTTACAAGCGAGGCTCGATTAGGTTATAAAGTGTTCATATGATTCATAAAAACCTCAGGGGAAATTCTTGATTTTGCAACCAAAACAGAGAAATGTTGGCAAAGTTACAGCCGGCATTCCTGTAGCGTCCTGCTGAAGCAGTTGAATTA
>NW_015537995.1:1631447-1634128 GCF_001515605.1 Sinocyclocheilus anshuiensis
CTGAAGCAGTTGTGTGTAAAAGAAAAGGAGACTAAAATAGCTTGTTTCTTGTGTATCACAGCAGCCCTGTGCCGTGTGTCTCGAGGAATTCAAGACCAGAGATGAGCTGGGCATCTGCCCGTGTTCACACACCTTCCATAAGAAGTGAGTTCCACTGAAACAAGTGTTTACTTAATGGGGAATGTCACATTTACTTCATGCCAAGACCTGCTTGGAATAGCCAGCAGAATTCCATAGAAAACTCATCATTCACAGTTCATGCCCTTGCACAATATTTATTTAAATATATCAGTAATTTTCTTTGAAAGAAATTAATACTTTTATGTAGCAAGGATGCATTAAGTAAAGATCATGTTCCATGAAGTTTTGTTAATTTCCTACCGTAAATATCAAAACTGAAGTTTTGATTAGTAATATGCATTGCTAAGGACTACATTTGGACAGCTTTAAAGGCGATTTTCTCAATATTTTGATTATTTTTTGCAAAATCTCAAGATTCCAGATTTTCAAATAGCTGTATCTCGACCAAATATTGTCCTATTCTAACAAACCCTACATCAATGGAAAGTTCAAATAGCCGACCAAATATTGTCCTATCCTAACAAACCCTACATCAATGGAAAGCTTATTTATTCAGCATTCAGATAATGTATAAATATCAATTTAGAAAAACTCGTTTCATTATAATTGCAGGTGCCTGCTGAAATGGCTAGAGATCCGCAGCGTCTGCCCAATGTGCAATAAACCCATCATGCGTCTCCACAATGCTGACGCCCCGCGAGGAGCCGAGGGGCTGCAAGACCCCGAGGAGGTGTGACCCCAGAAACTGTACGGCCCACGGCCAGATTAACACCCTCTAGTTCTGCGATTGTTGGTACATATCATGTGACTTGCCAAGGCTCTCAAAAGCCATCTATATGCACCGCCACAGCGGACCCGGAGAACGCGAGAAACCAGGACGACACTAGTGATTCAGTACCATATTGCCAGTAGCCAAACATAAGAATAATCTCCTATATATCGTGCCACAATAATCTTTAAAGTAGTATCGTGCCGAGGTTCTAAAGCGAGAGACACACCGTGCATGCTGGGTAACGGACGTCAAAATGAGAGGTAAATATCTCAGGAGTTTGCCTCAGGGGATCTAACCAGGACAACAAAAGAAAACATTAAACTTCTGCTGTCGATGGACAGCCGTATATATGTGGTAATAGGGTTGTAGGTGTAGTGCACTGTCTGTTTGACCGGTACTACAGGTCTTCATGAAGATCCCGCGTAGTCCTTACAGAAATATGAAATATATAATCAGTAACCAGCAGTTCTTATCCAATATCGCAGGAAGTTGCCATAACTCAGATATACAGCTTTCTCCTGTTTGAAGCGTTTCACCATGCTTTTATAAAGATTCTCAGCCTCCTACACACACACACACACACAAAATACAAAATGTAATACAGGGTTTCAAATGTTGACAACTGATTTGTTCTCATCCACTAAACAACTTGCTATCAACAACTATCGAAATTAATCAAAATTAGTAGTTAATATATGGTTTTATTTTTAAATTCAAAATAAATCTGTATTTTACAGGCATTTCACACTGTACGTTGTAATCTGTACGTTGTAATGTTCTGATACACATATATTTATAAAATATTATTTTAGTAATTAAATATTTAAACATGAAAAAATGTTGGGGTCTGTAAAACTTTTTTTTTTTTTTAATGTTTTTAAAAGTCTCACACTCACCATGGCTGCAGTTATTTGATTTAAAACACAGTAAAAACCATATTGTGAAATATTACTAAAAGCTGTTTTCTATTAAAATATGTTTTAAAATATGATTTATTGCTATGATGCAAAGCAGTATTTTCAGCATCATTACTCCAGTCTTCAGTGTCACATGATCCATAATTTCTTCTTATTATTATAAATGTTGAAAACCGTTATTTTAAGTGAAAATGCAATAAAAAAATGTTCAGGATCCTTTTTGATGAATAGAAAGCAAAGAACAACATTTATTGAAAATACAAAACTTTTTTAACAATATATGTTTTACTGTCACTTTTGGTCAATTTAATGCCTTGCAGAATAAAAAAAAAAACCGGAATGATTAAACAAATTTGGTCAGACCGCCCACTCTTTAGCCAAAATATCTATCACTGCATCCCTTCTAACAACAACACACATCACATGACTGGACATAATGCTTACTTTGATCTTGTCCGACTTGGCATAAATTTCGGCTAGCTGCTGATACACATGAAGAGGTTCACAGTACTGGATGGCCCGTTCAAAGACTTTCTGCAAGCTTTCCTGTGTCCCGTATATGTTCTCCAGATTTAGCATGGCCACCCACACATTCAGCTTCTCCTGCTCCTCTCTAAACACACAAACAAACCGGTTAACTCTTGTGACAAAATTGAGATTTCATTCAGATGCCATTTAAAAAAATACTAAATTAATCATGCAAGAACAGGGAAAAGCAACACACCAATAACCCTTTGATCAAAGGCCTGCCATTTATTTGCAAGTAATATCAAAGTGGAATTGTAAAAAATAATGACTGTTTTCAAACATGTTTCCTGTAGCAGCATGCAAGTTGTACTTGATTTAATAGCAACCATCTTAAAGGCTTAGTTCACCCAAAAATGAAAATTCTGTCATTAATTACTCATCCT
>NW_015537995.1:1634387-1657155 GCF_001515605.1 Sinocyclocheilus anshuiensis
CGGTGCTGACCCAGATCCGGGTCAGTGGCGCCGGCGTGATGTCATTACACCGGATCTGGGTCAGCACCGACACACGCTCGCGTCATGATACTGTCGTGAACGCGCGTCCAAAGTGATAGTTACCTTGCTGTCTATGGGAGTAATTAATGACAGAATTTTCATTTTTGGGTGAACAAACCCTTTAAACCAGTCTTTTCACCTGAAGGAGATGGTTTTGAGGGCTCTCTCGCCGACCGCACGCGCCTGCTCGATCTGCGTGGCCTGCAGATGGAAAGCCATGTACTGCAGCCAGAGGAGGGAGCTGTCTGGAGACGACAGGAGCAGACGCTCAAACGCCGCTGTGCTGTCCGGACGCACGGACGTGTCCATGAGCTCCGCCTCCAGCTTGCTGAGCTGCTGCTCCGCGTTCTGCTGCGCCTGCTTCAGCTCTTTACGGGACTTTTTCATCGGCTGGTGAGAAAGAGGAGCTGTTTACTGTGTGTGTGCAGACTATGCATTGTAAAAAGTGATTGCAAACAAAACGAGGATTTTTTGGAGTACGTTTTATGCTAAGAAAATGCTATTTTAGTCTCTCAAATTCAAAATGTTCTACTTCACATTTAACTGAATGCATTACTTGCCATTTCTTTGTAATTATTTAATGAAACCACAGGTTTTTTTGAAGTTTAATAATCGCTTTAATTATCACACAGGCAGTATTGCGAATATTTTTCCCGTTCCAAAATTTAAGACCTCTTGAAAATCAGAAATGTAGCATTACATCACTTGCTCACCAATGGATTCTACGCAGTGAATGGGTGCCGTCAGAATGAGAGCTGATAAAAACATCACAATAATCCACAATTAATCCTCACAACTCCAGTACATCAATCAAACTCTTATGAAGCGAAAAGCTGTGGTGTTTGTAAGAAACAAACCATCACTTCTGGCCAAAATACGTGTCATCTATCCATACTAAGTTGTGTGGATTATTGTGATGTTTTTAGCAGCTGTTTGGACTCTCATTCTGACGGCACCCATTCACTGCAGAGCATCCATTTTTTTAGCAGCTGTTTGGACTCTCATTCTGACGGCACCCATTCACTGCAGAGGATCCATTGGTGAGAAAATGATGTAATGTTAAATTTCTCTATATCTATTGTGATGAAGCAAACTCATCCATATTTTGCATGATCTTCAGCAAACGTTCGTTTTTGAGTGAACTTAACAGTGAGACAGTGACAGTGAGTGAGACATTTAAGATTTTTATTACCTTAAATTTGATAAAAACAATTTTTAAGACCCTATAAATTCTACACCAAATTGTTTCCGTATGTGCACCTTCCATTGTTATTCTGGAAAATTAAATAAATAGATATTCAACAGTCTACATGGGAGCAACTTAGTTTTGACGCATGTGTGAGCTCACCTTGCTTGTGACTTCCTGCTCATCCTCACTGGAATCATGGGTGTCATCTACTGCGGCAAAAGGTGTTAAAGAGCACAGTGTGGATTCCCACGGGAAGCCAAAAGCCACCTGCAGCCGTTCTGGTTCCTTTGCCTCCTGCTTACCCTAAACAATCAGACGACAACTGTTACACATCAGAGAAGCAGCTGTACACCCATATTAAAATATAAAATCAATCGAATTGATCTGAAAAGAGAAGATGCGTCACCTTTACTTGGTCTTGATTTTTACGCAACGGCATTACTTCCTCCTCTCTGAAGAACACTTCTACACCACTGTCATTATCCTCTGTTTTAGTTTTCTTTTTAATCGTTTTCTTCTTTTCTGTGGATTTGCCCTTTACTGGGCCTTCTTTTTTCTTTTTAATCATCTGTCCATTTTTCTTATCGTCTTGTTGCTAGAAGGATTAAACACAAGGTCAAATCCATCCTCTTCGAAACTATCAGTTAAACACAAACACACACTTACCTGGCTCTCAGAATTAACCCGCTTCCTCTTGGTGGCTTTCTTGTCACGTTCTTGCTTCTGCTCTTCTGTCAAACGCAATGGAAGCTCAAGGGATTCTGGGAGCAGATCTGGTTTGCCAGTGTCCTTTGACAGCAGTGACAGGTTCACATGCTCTTTCTTGGTGTTCACACTGATTTAGAAGCAACTGTCTTTAGTCATATAGCACTACAAATAGATACATTTAAATGTATTATTAATAGCTGGTCATTTTACACATGTAGACATACATTACCTGAGAACCTTGGCTGTCAGCAATGCATTCATGGAAATGTGTTCGGAAAACGTTTTTTGGTTGTTCACAAAGTATTTTGTAGCATTCTGGAAAAGAACTCTTCCTGAGATGGTCCTTGATAACCTTCATACAAGAAAAATCATTTTAATTCAACTCATGAGGCTAAAATGGTTTCTTTAAAAATGTGCAGCAAAATCAACATACTTTACCTCACAAATATGCCTAGATCAGTAACTGACATCAAATATCCCCTGATAATCTGGCCCTCTTTTATATCGGAAATTGACTGAATGTCTGGATCTTCTTGAAGATTCTTATTGTGGTCCTTATACAATCTGCAGAAAGTGGAGACATTTGAGTTTAAAATAAATAAAATGGAAAATTTAAATTACTTGCAAAAATGAAAAATTTAATACAAAACTAAAAAATAATTATAAAAAAAATTAAAGGAAAAAAAAAAGAAATAGAAAAAGGCTGAATACAATGAGACAAAGCTAAATTTTAAATAATCGTCATACTCAAATCTAACACAAAGCTTAAGATTTATTTGTAATGCTTCCAAGATGAATACAAATGGAAATGGCCTGTCAGATGTCCACATGAGAGCAGGCCTGTTTTATGAACTATTTAATAGTTTCAAATGACTTGTCAGACAGTGGCCAAAATATACAAGCCAACAGAAAAAAATCATGGTCATCATCTGCACAATTACGCACATGCAGGCCAGATGTCCTCAATATTCTGAGAAGAAAGCAACAGATGATATGGGTCAAAGACCTACACAGACCTGAGACCTCCCATTTATTACTTCAGGCAACGCATCACACTGCTGCTGGTTTCTCAGGATAGAAAGAGCACAAACCACAGCAGTGTTCATTTCAAATGTTTTTTTTTAATATAACATTCAAAATAGTAAATATAGTTTAAAAACCATGTTTTGCCTCACACTTTTGTTAAAAAATATCTAAATGTCCCAATTTATTGTCAAAAGCCTAATTTCAATGTCCCATGAAAGAAGACAAAAAGTAAAAAACAAAATAATAATAAAATAAATAAATAAATAAAAATAATAATATAATATAAAATAAGGTAACATTTTGAGATTTTTTGGAGTCAAGCGCATCATCCTCTGGCTGTTTGTGTATATTGTTAAAAGAAAAGTTTAATAAAATGCAAACTTACATTTAGATTAGATACCAAACTACAAAAAAATAAAATAAAATAAATAAAACTTTTATTGACTATTAAGTACAAAACTGCTAGCATTTTTTATCATTACTAGCATAACTGACGTTATTATTGTCATTATCACATTATTGTCAAGTAATATTTATCTTGGTAATGTACTTGTAGTTGTTTATTATATAAAAACTTCAATAATAAATAAAATAAAAAATACATTTAACAGGTGAAATATGAAAAAATATACAAGGTATACTTGGTTTAACACATATACATGTAAAAAAAAAATAAAAAATGAAACGATAAGCATTGTGAATAAAGCAAAATAAATAAATATATTAATTTATTTAATGGAACGTTTTAAAGAAAGAAAAGTGATGGCGATCTACAACCCAATTTAATCTAATTTTGAAATGATGCTTGATTATGTACCTGGAGGGACGCAATGAAACGTTGAAGTTTCCATTTTCCTCCCCAATAACGTAGCACCTGGATAAAAGACATGCACGCACACAAACAAACTTCACATTTTAAGCTTTTTAATGCTACTATGCAGGAAAAATCCTTTCAAGACATTCGTCATAAACAATTCCAACTAGGTCATGACTCACCGGACTAGTTGGCCCAGCTTGTAAGGCTCTAGCGGGTTGTCTGTGAATTCATCAGAGAGATCCATTACCGAAGCCAAACCCGAATTTCCAAATGGGAGTTGGAGAAACAGTCCCATGTGAGGCACAATTTTCCGAACCTTCGCCATGGTGATCACCCCTTGCTCCAGCTTGTACATCCCTACAGCAACGGCACACACAGGAAATGCTAAAGAGACTCGAGGGACGACCACCACATGCGTCATGATGGCAGAAGCGCGACATCAAGAGCTGTGTGACTCAGCGTTTGGTATAATGAGGACAAAATATAAACTAGGAAATGTTGTCACATCAAATCTCCTCTGACAGTACGGATAGTGCTGTGCTTCAAAACAGTTATGATTGCAGATGAAACTACAAGTATTACCTGTGAGTGAAAGGGAAAGACGAAAAGGCCTGCTGGTACCAAGACCAGCAACCTTTGCAGAAATAGTCTGTCCCAGTTTAAAAAGCGTCTGTGGGTGTTTAGCTTGCTGTGGGAAAAACAATTTGAAAACATTATAGCTTGTTTATTCTGAAATTAATTTAACAAAACATGCATGACTTGAAAATATTTTTTACAAGTAACATTTAAGTCACCATTAAATGAACTCTTTCAAATAAGTAACATGTTTATTAAATATAAATGAAATACTTTTTATAATAAGCAATGCAATACTGTAACTCATTACTTTTCAAATAATGCATTTAACAAACAAGTAGGGGTGGGCAAGGTGATCAAAATCACGCTAAGAGTAATTTTACTTCACTGTAACAATATATAATCACAATATAGTTATTTTTACTTTAAATAAGGTCTTCATGATATCAACATTTTTGATACCTTAGAAGTTTCATAATTGTCACCAATGTCAATGTCACAAGTATATCACAATATCACAGTCAGCGGTTAAATAAGAATAAGAAACTCATTACATGCAATTGCACAAAAAAACTACAGAACAAATAAGAAACAATACATACACCGTATTAAAGGGTTAGTTCACCCAAAAATGAAAATCAGCCCATAAATTACTCGCCCTCAAGTCAGCACAGAAGCAGCTCCGGGAGCATGACGTATGAGTTGCGCATGCGCCAGTCAGTCTCGTGAAAACCAACGTTTGTTAACAGGAGCAAAGGAAGCAAAGTTTCCTTACTTCAGCAAAGGACGTCCATCACTTCTGAGCGGCGCATGCGCAACGCTGACCTCCATATGTCATCCGCCCGGAGCTGCTTCCGCTTACAACAGTGAGCGGAAGCTACATTAAAGTGATTATTATGTTTTGAATATGGATATTTTTCTTACAAAAACACATCGATTCGCTACAGGAGGCCTTTGTTCACCCCCCGGAGCCGTGTGATACACTTTTTTTTTATGGATGGGTGCTTTTTATTTAACTTCTTTTGAACTGATGCATGCAACACCCGCTGAGTGCCATGAAACAGCTTGAAAGATCAAAGACAATTTTTAATATAACTCCGACTGGATTCGTCTGAAAGAAGAAAGTCATATACACCTAGGATGACTTGAGGGTGAGTAATTTATGGGCTAATTTTCATTTTTGGGTGAACTAACCCTTTAAGTATTAATCTGTATAAAAACACTGCATATTCTTCACTGTGTAAATTAAATATATATTTCTTCTTATTAAAGTTACAAAAGTGATTCAGGCAAGAGCAGTTAAGAGATTTTCTCTCTTTTGTTGGTTGATAAACATGAATGACAGACAGCAGGAATATTAAACTGCTGTCACTTTAAGAGCTGCCCGAATCCAATATAGTGTTACACGTGTTTTCTTTCTCAGCTGTTTGCTTTTGATAATGGTAAGTGTTAGTGATCACGTAGCACAGCAATGTCACGTGAGTGTGTAACCGTGATAGAGACGATTGTTGACAAATTTCTACCAGCTAATCGTGTGTACCGGTATATCGCCCATCCCTACAAACAAGGAAAGCAAAGTTGTACAGAGACTTACGCTAGGTTTGTTAATCATGGCTAACAGTTCAACGGTTCCCATGACGTTGGGCTTCACATGGACTTCTAAGCATTGTGATTCTTTGAAGAACTGAGGAGAAGGCAAAAATTACTTCAACAGCTCATGCAGTTTAATATTACATTTCCTTTTCCTTAAACTGTAAAAAGCTACCTTTGATGCAAAGCATATGATTTCATCTCCAGGTTTGTAGTTCAATTTGTCAACTGTCTTCTTGTCAGCATCATTCAGTTTGCTGAAAAAGAGTTGAAAACGAGGGACGTATGTACCACAAAACAATGAATAGAAAACATACACCCAGACAAACGTTTGGTGCAGTTGTTCCCATACGCTGCTTGCTCACATTAATGTACAATTAATGTATGGAGAGCTATAGAAATGCATACCTGGGCAGAAGAGTGAGTTCAGGGAGGGAAACCTTAAAGTCGGGATGAGAGATTGGCAGGAACCTGTTGAAAGAGAATATTTTACGAGAAACTGCCCGAATCCAATATAGTGTTACACGTGTTTTCTTTCTCAGCTGTTTGCTTTTGATAATGATAAGTTTTAGTGATCACGTAGCACAGCAATGTCACGTGAGTGTGTAACCGTGATAGAGACGATTGTTGACAAATTTCTACCAGCTAATCGTGTGTACCGGTATATCGCCCATCCCTACAAACAAGGAAAGCAAAGTTGTACAGAGACTTACGCTAGGTTTGTTAATCATGGCTAACAGTTCAACGGTTCCCATGACGTTGGGCTTCACATGGACTTCTAAGCATTGTGATTCTTTGAAGAACTGAGGAGAAGGCAAAAATTACTTCAACAGCTCATGCAGTTTAATATTACATTTCCTTTTCCTTAAACTGTAAAAAGCTACCTTTGATGCAAAGCATATGATTTCATCTCCAGGTTTGTAGTTCAATTTGTCAACTGTCTTCTTGTCAGCATCATTCAGTTTGCTGAAAAAGAGTTGAAAACGAGGGACGTATGTACCACAAAACAATGAATAGAAAACATACACCCAGACAAACGTTTGGTGCAGTTGTTCCCATACGCTGCTTGCTCACATTAATGTACAATTAATGTATGGAGAGCTATAGAAATGCATACCTGGGCAGAAGAGTGAGTTCAGGGAGGGAAACCTTAAAGTCGGGATGAGAGATTGGCAGGAACCTGTTGAAAGAGAATATTTTACGAGAATAAAGAAAAAAAAAATGTCAAGCTAGCTAAATATCGAATAAAACAATGCCAATAGTCCATAAAAGCTGACATTATAACCACAACACCAATGAAAAGTATTCCTTCAAGCATATTCCTCACATTGAGCCACAAAAACAAAATATGAACAAATATGAGTCTGTAACTGAGCAAAAAAAGAAAAAAAATTACAAAATATTATATTTATATTTATTAAATTTAAATCTGCATGCTAATAGAATAGTAACAGTAAAAATAAATATTAAATGGTAAAAATAACCACTGTGCCATAAAACAGCAAAATAAAAAAAATAAACAAAAAAAACAAAGCATTTAAATGAATGAAATACAAAAAAAAAACAATAAATAAAAACTTTAAATAAATAAAATATAAAATAAATTTTACAATGAAATAAAGCATTTAAATAAAAAGTAAAATACTACAAAATAAAAGGACTTAAAAAAAAAAAAAAGAATATAGCTTTAAATAAAATAAAAATTCCCCCCCCCCCCACATTATACAGTATATATTTCATTTTATTTTATGCCTCTGGGTGAGTACTATTTGAAAGCCTTGTATGTAGGTTTATGAATAGCCCCATTTAAAAGCCCTGAGACAAAGTAGATTCTGTGACAGACAACTTAACACGGCTATATTTACTTGTGACCATGAACTGTGTGCCCTCCAATCACTCTGGCTTCGACCTTGCTCCCGACCTTCAGGGATGATGTTGGGAAGCTGCCAACCACTGGTGACTCCTCAATCTGAGATACATGGATACTTCCTGCGGTCCCCGACGGCAGCATCACCACCACATCCATGGGCTTCACCTTCTTTACCGTCACCGTCATCACTTCCCCAAGATCTGTTCTCTTAGATTTTCTCTGCTCCCGTTTCTGCGTTCCTCTCGTGGCGTCCTGTTTCTGACACTCGACAAGAGGAAGTCCTCCCAACTCCTCACTGCTGGGCTCCTCCATGGTCACATTCAGACAGGAACCGACGAGAAATTTCTTTGAATTTAAGATGTCATTTAAGTGTGTGCGAGTGGGAATGATTGTCAGGTGACCAGTGTCACCCAATGAGACGACAGCAAAGTCTTTGTCGGTGTACTGGATAGTGGCAGTGAGTTTAAATAAAAATACCCGCCCCGCCCCCCCCACATTATACAGTATATATTTCATTTTATTTTATGCCTCTGGGTGAGTACTATTTGAAAGCCTTGTATGTAGGTTTATGAATAGCCCCATTTAAAAGCCCTGAGACAAAGTAGATTCTGTGACAGACAACTTAACACGGCTATATTTACTTGTGACCATGAACTGTGTGCCCTCCAATCACTCTGGCTTCGACCTTGCTCCCGACCTTCAGGGATGATGTTGGGAAGCTGCCAACCACTGGTGACTCCTCAATCTGAGATACATGGATACTTCCTGCGGTCCCCGACGGCAGCATCACCACCACATCCATGGGCTTCACCTTCTTTACCGTCACCGTCATCACTTCCCCAAGATCTGTTCTCTTAGATTTTCTCTGCTCCCGTTTCTGCGTTCCTCTCGTGGCGTCCTGTTTCTGACACTCGACAAGAGGAAGTCCTCCCAACTCCTCACTGCTGGGCTCCTCCATGGTCACATTCAGACAGGAACCGACGAGAAATTTCTTTGAATTTAAGATGTCATTTAAGTGTGTGCGAGTGGGAATGATTGTCAGGTGACCAGTGTCACCCAATGAGACGACAGCAAAGTCTTTGTCGGTGTACTGGATAGTGGCAGTGAGTTTGGAGTCCTTTTCCAACTGAAGACAAACAAAAAGAATTAACTTTAACAGGCCTGAATAAATTACATGCTGTGGGTTTTCAGGGTTTTGAGTTGGACTTACCTTTTTCCTCGTCGCCGCGGTCAGCTCTGGAAGCAGCGACACATGGACCTCAGACTTCGAAAGGTCTACATGGAGAATCACTGCAGTGAGTTTGCAGCCTGGACTCACATTCACACCTGAAACATTGACACAAATCTAGTTAGATGAGAACTAGCATGTTATCCGTCCATGTCAAGAGATCACCAAATTCACACACAACCACTGATATTGTAAAGTTGCCGGTTTCACAAGATGGTACATGTAGACAGTCCAATGTGAGAATCATTTCAACAGGAAACGTTGTTTTTTTTTTTGGAATCAAATGATCCAAGACATTCAGCTACAACATTGTTATTGCAAACTAAAAGTAAAATTATTAAAAGTACGTCAAATTTGGTAAGTATATTGTGACTGTTTAATCGTTTGATTGGGTTATTTGAGAAATTGTACAGTTTAAATTTCAATCACATTTTGCCTTTCAAATAAGGGAAATGATATTATGTTATGTTATGTTATATTATATTGAGGGCTGTCAGTTTAACGCGTTAACTTAATTAAATAGTTACGAAAAATATAACTTGATTAAAATATTTTAATGCAGATAACGCACTGGCCCCGCCCCCAGACCTGTACGTCATCTTACATTTCATACAGATGACTGTTGATAAATCTGATGCAGGGCAACAACTCCATAAATGCAGTTATGCCCTAAAATGTAAGATATTGGGGCAATAAAATGACCCGTTATGAGTTTTTGTCTCATATTTATATAAAATGATAAGGGATATCACATGAGCAGCGAGAACAATATCACATGATTGCTGTTTTTGTCCCTAATATCATGAGTTTAAATGTGATTTTATACAGCAGTTCAGTAAATAAGAAAATAATATAGTGTTATTTTAAACAATATTGTCTGCTTTTGCTCAATTTTGCTCAAAATGTTCCCTTTAAAGCCACAGCAGAAATGTTTTGAGTCTCCAAGCAACACAGCAGTGATGCATTTCTGAATGAATCTGCATTTTGAACAAATCGTGTGAACCAAAAAAAAAAAGAAAGGTATTTTGAAGACTGTTGGTAACAAAGCTGTTTTGTTTACCAGTGACTTTCATTACATGAACAAAATTCCTGAGTTATTTCTCAAATTATCTTCTTTTATGTTCCATGGTTTATGTTAGGCTGATGTAGCCTAAATGTTTGTATAATAAATTTAATGTTGAATCAAATAAAATATTTCTTTCTAAAGCTACTCTTTGTAATGTCTACTTGATACTTTCTTATTTGACACAATAATAGCTTTAAATGATCTTGTTTGGGTATTTAAACAGGCAAGTTTAATTTGCGATTAATTAGATCAATTAATCGACACATGTAAAATCTGAATCGACTAACAGCCCTAATTATATTATATTATATATAGGTTTCATTGGTGTGTGAATGTAAAGTGGACCAAGTTTATAGCTGAACCAACACAATATATAAATAAACAATAAACACATTTTCACAGCAATAAAGACAATAATATTGGACTATTTTACTATATATTTCCAAGTGAAAACTAAAAAAAGGATCACGTAACACGGGTCTATTTTTCGGTAATTGAAAAAGCTGGAAAATAAATATTAGATTAAAAACGTGCGCAAAAAAAAAAAAAAAAAAAAAAACTGAAATGTTGCCAAATTAAATTAGTTGAAATAAACTGAAGTTCTAAAATTAATGAAACTAAAACTGACATAAAAAAATTAAAGCTGAATCAAAATATTAGACAAAAGAACAAAAACAAAACTGAAGCTATTCTTGACCAATGAAGTCTCTAAACAGTGAATTTCAACTCAAAGGGGCCCGAGAACTGTTATTGCATTGTCTACTTAAAGTCCCCATGAAATCAAAATTAAAGTTTTTTTGGGTGTTAGTATCAATATGTTAGTCTTAAGGTTATCTATAAGGCAGTGTGCTCCAAAACAGACAAAATTCGCATTTAGAAGATATAACCATTAAAACGATACTTCATCTTCTCATCAAATCTTCTGACCAATCAAACGTTCTTTAGAAGCCGAAGCGCCCGCCCCCTACACTATAAATAGAGCTGAAGCTGCGGCGGAGATCGGTCGCTTGTTCACAGTGTAGTATTTCCTTTACAGTGAATGGCACGTAGTGCACAATGTAGGTGATAGGGAACGATTCGGATAGTGTAAATATGCTTTCGATTGGGGCAAATGAGGTCTGGTTTCACGTTGTGTCATGCGAACCGCGGCAGCGCTCAGTCTGACTTTGGCTCCGGTCCAGAGACGCGATCGCACGGAGCGGATCATATGCGCGAGTCTGCATATATTAAACACTTTAAAACTACACAGCCTCAGCATGATTATGATCACTATTTTGTTTTACTAAGAGTTTCATATTGAATCTAGGGGGTAATCTATTAGACTGTGGCTGTCAAATGCGGCTTTACCGAGCTCAACGGCTCTGAGTGACCCGTGCAGATATAAACAAAACGCTATTGGCTAATCTAAAAAGGGGCTGCTCGATATGTCCCGCCCTGTCTTCCTGTTTCAGGTGAAATTACGTCACCACATAGAATAACGCTGCGTGTTTCAAGGCACTTCAGGGGACCTTTAAGACTAAAAGCTGACATTAATATAACTAGAAACAAGTTGTTTTCATGACAATGTGAGTTTTGTTGTAACAGTTTAAAATTAATTTAAAAAAATTATTATTATTTTTTTTAAAGAGGAAGGCAGTCCTCACCTTCTGTGTGGTACTTTGAGACCAATACAGTGGCTTCACTGAGCTGATCTGAGGTCAGTGCGACCGAGCCATCCTCCATGTTATCTCCCACCGTCACCTTCAGTTTATCTCCGAGTGATACAGCAGAGAGCTGCTGCAGGACGTCAGACTCACCTGGAGACAACAGAGATTTGGATATCTTGATTAAAGAGAAAACAGAAATTAAACACCTTATCATTTGTCATTCATCAGAGCCTACGCTCATACCTCTGCAAGTCATCATCTCAAAGATGGCCTTCCTTTCCTTCAGACCCTGGATCAGTCTGGCTTGGGACCCTTCCTCTGAGAGACTCAATTCTGACACCCTCAGACTGACCAGAAACCTGCTCTTCTTTTCATCCAAATTGGTGACTTTGGCAACAATGGTCTGGCCGATGTCAAAGACGGTTGAGGTGTCTGTGATGAACTGATCACCCATGGCCTACGACGAGACAGAAACACAACATCAAATCTACACAAAAATGTACAATTTCACACTAAATCCCATCCAAACGACCAAAACAAAGACGTACAGCTTTAGGAGCGAGGCCGAAGAGTTCATACGGGAAATCGACGAAGACTCCATAAGGCATGATGTTTTTCACCCAGCCGACCATCTGCATCCCCACCTGGAGCTCAGAGAAGTTTTTGGGGATGCCGTCGTCCTCCAGACAGGCCTTCAGCAGGGGTTTCTTAGTGAGAGTCTGAACAGAACTAGGTTAAGAAGAACTGAACGATGTGGAAGTTTGTCGACTTGATTGCACAGATAATATTTAAACTGAACTGAGCTGGGCTGCGTTTCCCAAAGTTGATCGTAGCTCCATTGGTTTCAACGATGCTTTTGGGAAACGCAGCCCAGGACAATGACGTCACTGAATCAACTGACTTTAATTGGAAAACTACTGAGTGTTTACCATCATCCTCTTGCATTATCGACACTATTTTCCTGTTTAATACTGTAAAGCTGCTTTGAAAGCATCTGTATTGTATAAAGCGCTATATAAATAAAGGTGACTTGACTTGCCAGTCAGAGATTTTATAGTTATTTTTACTGACAACAAAGATAAGAATGGCTGTGTGAGGATACAATGCCCTTCTTCTTGGTCTTGCTGAGACACATTATATTAGAGATGGTGTCGCCCTCCTCCAGCACCATCCACAGGGGAAGGCAGTTGGTCACGTGGTCAGAGAGGTGCACTGTGGGTATGAAAGCTGGCACCTCCTCAGGAACAATGGAGACCTCCAGACCATCCAGGACTTTGCGGCGCACTTTTACTTCAACCGTCTAAATGGGAAATAGCAATAAAAGAAAAGTTTACAAAAAGTATCTTTTTTTTTTTTTTTTTAATTTTCACATGCTTTGAAAAGTAGGTAAGTATAAAAACTTGTTTCAGTCAAATTACCTTTCCAACCACAAAGTCAAATTTGGCAGTCTGTGCCTCTTTTACGTCTCCCTCAGTAACGGCCCTGAAGGATAAACGTAGCATCTTTTTTTCTTCATCACAATCCAAGACTTTGGCCTGGACAACCTGCAGAAAACAATTAAAAGACTGTTAGTTAGTGTGAACTGAAGATCAAAACCGTTCAAGAGACACAGAAATGTGTGACTGGAATACATTTGACAAAATACACAATGTGCACGAGCAATATAATATACACTATCATTCAAGTTTAGAGACAGTACAATTTTTTTCAAATGGTTTTTGAAGTCTTTTATGCTAACCATAGCTGCCTTTATTTGATCAAAAATGCACACAGTAATATTGTCAAATATTAACTCTTCCATTTTAAAATATAATTTATTTAAATGTCATTTTCAGCATCATTACTCAAGTTTTCAGTGTCACATGATCCTTCAGAAATCATTGTAATATCCTGATTTGATGCTTAAGAGACATTATCATCAACTTTGAAAACAGTTGTGCTGCTTAATGAATGGAAAGCTCAAAAGAACAAATCTTCTTTAACAATGTAAAATCTAGGGCTGCACAATTAATCGAATTTCTAATTGCGATTACAATTATGGATGCCACAATTAAGTAATCGTTCAAAGTCCACTTATGTTATTCTGCATGCTTAAGATGCATTTTTCTTTCTTTCTACATGTTATCTTTAAGGGTTTTTCCATTGATTTAATTTTAGTATAACACTATAATACCATTCATATTTTTACTTTTTTATAATTTAAAGAAGAAACCAATCCGATGTATAGTTGACATTTGAGGCTTAATACTATAGAAAAGCACTAAAAGTTTTTCAGTTAGAGTGTTTTCAGCTTGTTTATTTTCAAATAAAAATACGGCATGCAGTTGCATCAAACAATGGTATAAACATCATTCAATGTAAATTGTGATAATCGTAATTAATAATCGCAATTATAATTTCAAGGGAATAATCGACAATTATGATTTTTGTCGTAATCGTGCAGCCCTAGTAAAATCTTTAATGTCCTTTTTTATAATTTAATGCATCCTTGCTGAATAAAAGTATTCCTTTTTTTTTAATCGTACTGACCCCAAATTTTTTAACAGTAGTGTAACAATTTTTAACTAGATGCATTTGACAGTTTTTAAATAATGTTCCTCTCTGACCTGGCCAACGAAGAAGAGCTCTTCTGGATTAGCCACATACTCTGTGGACAGTTCAGGCTTAGGAACCAGACCCTTCACATCTTCATAGAAACGAACAATGCAGCCAAAGTCCTTCACACACACGATGAAGCCGTGGGAGACGCGGCCCACCCTGGCATCAGCGTAGGACAGGAAGAGAGGGAGTGTGGACTCAACAAGGGCCTTCTTCCTGGTCAGGCACAACTTCTTCTGCTGAGCGTCCAATGACAACACCTAAACAAACCCATGTTAAATTAATAAGAAGAAAGGTTGCAAATACATTGTCAGTGAAACACAAGACTGCGTTCAAGGGGAGAGAGAGATGTCAAATGCCAAGAGAGTACAAAATTTGGGAAAAATAAAATAAATAAATTCAACAATAAACCACTTTGGCATTATCTATTTGTTTCAAATAATCAAAACAGGTTTAAATTTTACATAGTATTTTTTAAAAACTCAAGAATGCATTAAAGGAAAAAAATAAAATAGAAACATGAAATAAACAAACAAAAAAAACTTTGACAATATATGTCTTTCAAATAATCAAAGCAGCTTTAAATTTTACATTAAAAAAAACTATATTTAAAAAAACGTGTAACGTGGAGAAAGCCATTTCATTTTCATGCGAAAATATATTTTTAAACATGTTATGAAAAAGACCAGTTCAAAAGGGAAAATGGAGCAAACAAACAAACAAAAACAAACAAACAAAAAAAAAAACACTCTGGCATAATCCGTTTCAAATAATCAAAGCCGTTTTAAATGTTACATTATATTTTCAATATACCAAGACTGCATTAAAATAACAAAATAAACAAACAAACCCAACAATAAAACCTTTGGCATAATCTATTTGTACATAAAAAAAACAAAAACAAAAAAACAATATTTTTTTAAAAACTTGTAGCATGTAGACAGCCATTTCATTGTATGCGTCATGTGAAGATTTAAAAAAAATGGAGTAACCCCAAAAAACTGCTAGACTAATTATTACTACTTTTACAATACTTTCATCATCTTGGACATCCTTATTTTTCACTGACCCTAAAAAACAGTGCATGACTTTAACATCCTCACCCTGCACTTGACCTTCAGTCCACTAGTGAACAACTTCTCTGGGTTCTTTAAGACAACATCGGCCAGGTGAATTTTGGGTATCAATCCTTTGATGTGGTTCGTTATCCTCACGTACGCACCATGTTTCTGCAAATCCGTAACTGTACCCTAAAACCCACAGGAAGCATTTGACCACAAGCACATTTATTCTTTTGTGTGACATTTCCTACAAATCCATTTATATTTCGTGCTCAAACACGGTTGCCCACCTCAACAATTTGTCCCACTTTGATGTCTTGATATCTGAACAACTCGGTTTGAACAGTGCTCCTATAAAACAAAAAGAAAACAAAACAACAAAATATAAAATAAACTGGGAACCCAGAACCCCCTAGCAACCACATAACAGCAGCCTAGCAACCAACCTGCGCAGTGTGCCCACGTGCATTCGCTCCATAGGACTGTAATCTATGATTCTCAGAGTGTGTTCAGGCTGGGTCAGCAAGCGGTTTGGGTTGAATTCTTCTTTTGCCTCCTTCGTGAGGTTTTTCTACATGTAAAATGCAAATAAAACTCTCAGATTAGTGTCCATGTGTGTAGTACATCTGTGTCAAGACTGGTTTTGTACTCACATGCACAAAGGCTGTGGTCCCATCAGGCATCTTCATCAAGGCTCCAGAGTGATGGTGCAAAGCAGACATCTTACAGCCCTGCACCACCTCACTCACCCGCTCACTCGAGATGTCATCCAGCAAAGCACCGCCTGGTGGCAGGAGATGCCTGCGCAGGGACAGACCCACATGCCGCGTGGATGGCTCCACATACAGAACCCGTGCCAGAACCTGAGACAGAGCCGGAAGAAAGAACTTCATTAATGACTGAGAATCAGTTTTATTTTGGTATTATTTTTTATATTATTATACTTTAAAGTTTTTATTTCTACACTTTCAGTTTTCATTTTAGTTAATGATTCGTCATTTCATTTTGTGCTTTTATTCGTTGTTGTTTATTTTAAATATTACTATTCAGGATATAATTATTTTTTATTTCAGCTTTAGTTTTAGTACTTTTATTTATTTGTTTCAGTGGTTCAACTTAAACTAATCAAAAATTAGAAATGTTGCCTTGTCGACTAACTGAAACAAGTAAACCTTTTAGATCTAATATTTATATTTTACACAGTTTCTGCAGGTTTTATTTGAGGCTTTTTAAAGACCTTTTAAGGACAATGTAAAGAAATGTTAAAGTTGTATTAGCAACACTTTTTTATTATTTAGAGTTTATGATTAAAAAATATAAACAAGTATCTGCCAATGAGGTTAATTCAAAAGGGAAAAAAGTCTGCAATCCCCATTGACAGATATTTGTTCTTATTTTAAACAAACTCAATTTAGTTCACTTTTTCAGAAAACAAGACTTTGCATCTTCATTTTGCATCTCAAGTAAATGCATCTTGACTTAAGGATATTTGTATTGGAATACAAGATCAAAGTACTGAGGTAGATATTGCTTTTTGCAGAGCATGCAGCACTTAATGCCATAACTTTATCATTTAAAACTTTCTGGTCTGATTTAAGACTTTCTTAAGTCCTTCATTTGTGTAAGGTCGAGTACCCACAGAAACCCTGATTTTATTTCAGCTTTATAAATATATATAATTCTGAAGGTCTTTTGACTCATACCTCGTCTCCTGTGTTGTAGGTAGATGCTTTGTCCTCATCAAGGTGCAGAAAGTCAACCATTCCAGTAAAAGATGAAAGATACGTCACGATAAGCCCATGAGGAGTAACCTAGCATGACAAAACATCAGCAGACAACGTCAACATCTCAAAACGACTGACCTAGAACATTTGAAATTATCTTAAAAGGGAATTCAAACGGCTTACAGTGACTTACAGTTGTTTCTGCATATTAAACTGGGATAGGAGGAAGTATTTTAACATCGACATTATTATATTTTATGTCTATGTGCAGCTGACTTACCCTCTTGATGTGTGCCCGGATCAGAAGTCCCGGCAGGAGCGTGTCTAGAGTCCATCCTTGCTGAGTCTCTGCACAGGCCTTTCCAAGAGCCTGGGGATCCTGGGACAGACGCACCACACGTCCATCGTTCTTGACTTCCTCTATCAGGATCGTCATGTACTGACCCACATTCAGATCTGAGATAAACAGGAAACTTACATTCATAATACCGCTTTTATCCTGATCAGAGGACATGGACAGTTCATCCAAAAATTAAATTACGTCAATGTTGTTGTCATTCCAAACCTGCATAACTTTTATTATTATTAATGTAATAAAATGTAAAAGTTAAAAAAAAATTATCCTTTATTTTTCCAGGAAGGTCCCATTGAGATTAAAATAAATCTCTTCTTCCAGGGAGTCTTGGCCAAGATGACCATACAAAAAGTTTCACATAGTTAAAAAAAAAAATTTACTGATTTTATCACTGAATCATTCATTCAATTGATTTGTTCGAACGGCTGAATCATTCAGGAATGAAGCAAGTGACTGTCTTTATGAACTGACGGAAATCCGTCGTAGCGACGGAACTTTAATACCTTTTTTTGAGGAAGTGCTTTGTTTGGGCAAGAAAGCTTTAGTGCCACTGATTCCGATGTCAACCAGGAAGCCGTGATCTTCCACACTCTCCACACAACCACTCAGTGTCTAAAATGTTAAGACAGTCTTATCTTAGTTCACAAGTGACAATTACTCACAAAAGATTCAACAACAACTGGGTGATACATACTACCAATTGTATAAAAGTTTGGTTTATGCTCAGTTTAAAAAAAAAATATATATATTTTTTTTTATTTAGCAAGGACACATATATACATTATATTGTTACAAAATATTTATATTTCAAATAAATGCTGTTCTTTCTATTTATTAAAGAATGCTGGAAAAAGCATCACAAATTCCACAAAAATATTAAGCAGCACACCTTTTCAGCATTGATAATAATAAGAAATGTTTCTTGAGCATCAAATCAGAATATGTGACCCTGGACCACAAAACCGGTCACAAGTGTCAATTTTTCAAAACTGAGATTTGTACTAGGGTTGGGCCGATAGACGATGCCATCGTAAATCGCCGATGGCTGACAGACATCACAATGTTAAGTTGACATCGTGATTCCTTCCCCACCACCCCCTCTCCCGCAATCCGCCGCATCCCAGTTCCGTGTTCAGAAAGGAAATGAAGTGTACTACGGAAATCCTAAAGGGAATAAATAGCTTACGAGATGGGAGGATAAAAAAAAATATTTTAATACTTTTTCTCGTAATTATATCGTTGGGTAAGTATAGGAGACTGTATATAAATTGCGGACATCAGGGAGCCGCTATTGAAACCGCTTTCGATTGCGCGCTCTCCTTTTACTTTCGAGATTCACAAGGACTCTATACTATGGAGCGGCAGTACTTACCACGCATTTGACAAGATTAGATGTTTGTCATTGGTGCTCAGGATCTGCAAATCATTCGCCATCGTCCTTTCAGACATTTCTCCTTACTCTGTGTATGTGGTAAGTAAACTTTCATGTACTGTAATGCAACAGGCTACCGCTAGCAAGCGGCTAACCTTTTAGTGGCTCCGTAGGACGCGTTATTTGTTTCACGCTTCGGGCACACCCCTAAACCCGCCCCCCGATGTCATCGTCCATCACAGTTTCACTGTAGACATCGTCCGATGCCAATTTGGTAGACATCGCCCAACCCTAATTTGTACATTAGGTACAAATTGGTCCAGGGTCACATATTAGAATGATTTCTGAAGGATCATGTGACACTGAAGACTGGAGTAATGATGCTGAAAATTCAGCTTTGCATCACAGAAATAAATTACATTTTAAAATATATTCAAAAAGAAAACATGTGTAACAGACTTCATTAAAAAAAAAAAAAAAAAACCTTTAAAAAAAATCTTACAGGCCCCAAACTTTTGACCAGTAATGTATCTAAAAAAAATGTACTTGTTATTTTCCAGCCATCTGATTATATGCATATGCTCTAAAACGGCATTCTAAACAGTACTGAATTATTTCATTTTAATATCGGTATCAAAAGAACACTGAACATATCATAAATATTCAATATATCACCCAGGTCATTTTGATACAACTGTCTACTTGTTTCACATTGAGCAGCATTAACTACACAGAGCCGTTGTTCACTGACGAGCTGCGCAAAAAATCGCGCGAATATGAACGTGGTTTTGCGCAGCTCGTCAGTGAACAATGGCTCTATGTAGTTAATGCTGCTCAATGTGAAAGCACGCACGTGATGGAGATTTACCACTGATTACAGAAGCGGCTTTACTGACAAGATGCGCATTAAATCTCGCATGCGATTTATCGTGCAGCCCTAATATATATATATATAAATTGTATATAATACATAAAAGTTTGCAAACTCACCATTCCAGGTTTCAAAGAACCTGAACTCAACACCTTGTTAACCCCTTTAGGGTTGATTGACACTTTAAGACTAGTATGACCCTCCTTAATGGAGTCGAGAGACGACACAACGCATCTGATCAGCATTCCAGGAGTAAGCAGTTGTGGGAGAGGGACAACTTCCTGTGAAGAGTAGACAAACACAAACAAAATGCATCCTTTAATGACAACATTCACATACAGCTTTACATTTTCATTCCTTATGCAGCTGTGGTACCTTTAAACTGTCTTCAGAGTCCAGGTTGTCCTTAAGAATACTGGTATAGGAGTCACAAATGTTGCAGATTGGCAGGTAACCAACAAGACCGCTGGAAAAACCAACTACCGCCTCAAAGTCCGACACTTCCTTCACACAACCCAGCATCAGAGTGCCAATCTTCAGATTCTAGACAGAAAAACCAGAGTGCCAGAGAAATCAAATACAAGGTCAGTGGCATGACTCAATTCTTGTGTGTTTGTTTCAAAAATAAATAAATAATAAATAAATAAATATATACATATACAGTGGTGGACAAAATTATTAGAACACTAGTAAAATAAAAATGGTTTTAAGCCTGTCATTTCTAGGGGTGGGCGATATGACCAAAATCTTATATCACGATATGACTAATTTTATATCACTATAACGATATAGTTATTTTTTTCTTTTAAAAAGGTTTTTATGATATTAAAATCTTTGATTCCATAGAATTTTCATAATGCTTGTCACCAATGTCAATATCAAACTAATACAAGCCCACTAAAGATAAATAAACAGTCAGTGATTAAAGCTGACTGTAAGTTTTGCCTCTTTGTCGCCATCTCTGTTTGAAAACCTGGAATTGCAGCTGTGTGCGGAATTATCTAGCTTGCGTGGGCTGTCCGTCGGCACGGCTCCAGCGTGGATGAATCTAATGTTCTGAAGAGTATGTGTGGCAGTCAGTCACCGCACCGGTGTGGATATTTACTGTACTTCGCAATCACAGATTCTAGCCTACGTCTTGGAATATGACCCAAATAAGAATTTTCAACGTATATTGCCATCTGAACAAGTAACAAGTCTACCACGTTTGTTCTGACCAACTGAGGAAAAAAGCATTACAATAAATCGCGCTACCAATGTGATTAAATCTGTATTAGCGTGTAGATTTCAATTTCTGCAGTCTAATCTAATTGTCATACTCTTCGAATTTCATATTCAGAAATTCTTTTAACTCAAAAAGCAAATGATGCTCCCTTCGAACTGGTTTTCTTTAAAATACAAATCTTTGTAATCCCAGGCTATCTGTAATCAGAAGCACATTTATAACTGGAATATAATTTCATTTCATTCACATGTGTTTCATAAACACATAATCCTTTATGGATTACAATCCACCATCAAAATTATACATTTAATTATTCCAGCTGCTGTGAGAAAAGGCTATAAATGATCGGCCACCTGAAGGATCCTCACATGCGATAGCCTACTAGCCGGGACAACTTCTTCATGTTTACAGACGTGACATAATGACGCAGTGCCATGCTCGAATTTCCCGCGAAAACCTACCCGTACAACTCAAATTAGAAAACATTATTATAAGCTAACTGTTGTGAATCGGGCTAAAGTAAGGCGATAGTTTTGAACATTGGCTGGTTATGTACTTGCTCAAATATTGATTTCGGATCATTTTTAACCAAAAAACGTTACGGACTGCAGCTTTAAATAAGGATAAGAAAGTAATTGCAAGAAATAGGACAAAAAACTACAATAAATAAGAAATGCTACATACATCGAGTAAATTAATTAGTCTTCACTGTGTTAATTCTATCTATCTATCTATCTATCTATCTATCTACTATATTGGACAGCTTCCCCTTTAAGACCGAAGTCAGTAAAGGTCGCATTCATCCAAATGATGAAAAAGTATTATGAATACTTAATAAGGATTCACATTAAGGATGAATACTTAATAAAGGACTTTATAAGGATAAGAAAGTAATTGCAAGAAATAGGACAAAAAACTACAATAAATAAGAAATGCTACATACATCGTGTAAATTAATTAGTCTTCACTGTGTTAATTCTATCTATCTATCTATCTATCTCGATACTATATTGGACAGCTTCCCCTTTAAGACCGAAGTCAGTAAAGGTCGCAGTCATCCAAATGATGAAAAAGTATTACCGTAAACAATGTATTCTGAGACACCACAAAATAAACGAGCATAATATGAAACGATAAAACTTTTTATTTCGTCCATCCAATATATATCGGCACAAACCTAGTCATTTCTATCTTTTGCTGTAGTGTGTCAGTGGGAAATAGGGCTGCACGATTAATCGAATGCGATTGTCATGCGTATTTTGATAGTAAAGCCGGTTCTGTAATAGTCTTGTGCCGGTATTCGGTAATGCGATATATCACGGTAATGAATATGCACGATATTGTTATCGTGGGCACTTCTAAATACCGTGAATAATTATATATTACAAATTATTTAGAATTTTTAATGCATTTTACGAATACTTTTCCCATCAACTGGTCAAAATGCACAACACCGCTGTATGCTGCGTGAAAGACGCCTGCACACTCTGATGTAAATAAGCGCTGACGAGAAGCAAATGCCGGAACATGTGAGAGACGCTCTGGATGAAAGCGCACTTTCACTCTCTGACAGCAGATGGCGCTAAACTGCAGAAATAATAATAATAATAATAATAATAATTCATTTAAATGCAGCCTTTACCCCGGAAACCCTGTAAACAAAGCAGCTGCACTACTTTCTGTTTCTGAAAGGTGTTTAAATGATTTAAACAGCCATTCAGATTTGTGTATTTGCTATGATGTTCATCACAGCGCCAAATACTTAAATATTTAGACTTAATAGGCT
>NW_015537995.1:1657397-1662645 GCF_001515605.1 Sinocyclocheilus anshuiensis
TTTTTACTCCAAACTCACTTCATAACGTCAGTCGAGTGTTTGAAATAATCCTTATAATAATAATAATGTCACAATCCTTCTGTGAGATGATGTGGCTTCTTACACAGAATAAGGCACGCAACATATTTCATAGTATTTAAGCAGTGATAAAGGCATTGCATTATAAATATACTTTATTTTAATGAAAATTATAATAATAATAACTCAGATAAACCATATATTGTCAAAATCGTGTGCTTATTAGTCATGTTGAATCAATAAACGCAGTTAAATCTTCTGTTTATCCAGCTACCGCTATAGGCATTTTCTGGGTTTCTTCTGCGAGGTGTATTTGGAGTTTCAGCGCGAGAGCGCCCTCTGGCCTTTGGATGGAGATTTACTGCTGATCACAGAACCGTGCTTCACTGAAAGATACGCATGACAATCGCAGCTTCTGTCGAATCGCGATCTCGACTCCATTTCGATTTATCGTGCAGCCCTAGTGGGAAATATCAGTTTACATGTCCAAACATTCATTTTGCCATTAATTGTAATAATCCAGTGAGATTTTTGTCTGACAACAGCCAGTGCTCCACACAGAGATCTGATCATCATCAGTCTGTCTGGAATCACATGAAGAAACAGAACAAACTGAGACAGACTCAATCCAGAAGAACTGATGCTTCAGGAGACCTACCTGCAAAGCTTCCTGAAAAACTATGCGCAAGTGCACCGAGGGCAAAAGCTGCTTTAAACGCAAAGGATGCTCTCACCAAATGTTGATTTAATTTAGTTAATAGAAGTTCATTGATAAAGAAAATCTATTTATGACATTATATTTTACAGCATTTTTACACAAGTGCCTAAAACGTTTAAAAGTACTGTAGCTTTGCAGGGAGGTCTCTTGCAGCATCTTGGAGACGTTGGCACAGTTCTTCTGTATTTAGTCTGTCTCAGTTTGTCTCAAGACAGACTGATGATGATCAGATCAGATCTCTGTGTCTGTCAGACAAAAATCTCACTGGATTATTACAATTAATGGCAAAATGAATGTTTGGAAATGTAAACTGATATTTCCTACTGACACACTACAGCAAAAGATAGAAATAACTGACTTAAAACCATTTTTAGCTGCTGAAAATACTAGTGGTATCGTTTCCATCCACCTATTTTTATGCGCATTTTGGGATATTGCATAAAAAAACACTGAATGGAAATGCCAAGATGCGCATAAATTTAAAAAATGTGCATAAAAAAAAACTTATACGCTCAACTATGTAGGATAAATTTCTTATCTGGTAAACATGCTCATAAACTATGATGGAACCCCTTTTACCGAATAAATTCCTTAATGCACATAAAAAAAAAACACGTGACTTTGCGATGGGATAAAACTGGACCAACCAATGGACCGATCTCATTGCACAGCATCTGAAATGCTAGTTTTGTCATTCAAATATGCTTGAGCAAAGTCTCGTCAAAGTGCTTTGTTATAATTAACTCCAAGAACTGCGTTCCCAAACATCAGATTCCGAAAATAAGATAACATGACCACAGTTTGTCTGCACGCTCTGAAGCTCGTAATTTATTGTATACAAAAAATTGTATATACAGTGCCGCCCTTCTACAGCAGCAAATACAATTGTTCTTCATGATATTTGGCAAAAGTTAATCAGGAAGTGACGATTTTGTTCTCTTCAACTCACTGGATGGAAACGGTGCTTTATTCGCAAATGTTTTATGCGATATTCCAATTTTGCGCATAAGTTTAATTCGTAACTTTGGATGGAAACATAGCTACTGTGTGTGTGTGTGTGTGTGTGTGTGTGTGTGTGTGTGTGTGTGTATATATATATATAGTATTCCGTTTGATCACCACATTTGAATGATCATTGCAAAAAATGTGTTTATGTATATATATTCTGTTTATGTATATACTGTATTCTATATATAGTACCAGTCAAATGTTTGGACACATGAATGGGAAAGTGTCCAAACTTTTGACTGGTACTGTACTATAATATACACAAAGAATATCGGCCGATATATCGGTATCGGCCTTTTTTTAACGTGGAATCGGTATCGGCCCCAAAAAACCCATATCGGTCGGGCTCTAGTATACACACACAGTAGCTATGTTTCCATCCAAAGAGTGTATTTTAACTCAATATTGCAAATGACAAATATCTCATATGGATATACATACCCGTAAATGAAGAATTTCCACAGTGGTGGAAGTATTAAGTTTTAAATCCCCTCTTTCCACTTTTTGTTGTTTAGTTTTTTGCTTTTCATCTTGTCGCGCGACCTTTCTCTTCTTTGTAACCACTGTGTCACGTGTCTGAAAAACATTACATACATGCACACATTACTCTCATAGCAGATGTGAAGGCAGCACATTGATCTTAATTAAAAGCACTGTTGTAGCCACTACCATCATAATCATCATCTTACTTCAAAAAGATTGTCCACGTCTCGTGTCTTAACATTTTTGGACTCGGTGGTCTTCTTCTCTGTCCCACCACGAGGAAAATCTTCCTCCATAGACGCCATTCTTCACAATGTACCTAAATATAAAGGCTCTAATGAATTCCAATAAAGAAACAAACGCATAAAACTTAGAGCCTTTTAGACAAGAATCCTTGCCTTGTCTAACATCTGCCCACGTCTTTACAAAACTGCAGGCACGGACACATTAGAAACACAACATATACTATTATGCAGCGTTTAATCAACACATTCCTTACATTTAAACACGCAACATGTGCCAGTAAAAACCCTCTAGAGGTAAAAACGAATTATTTTTACTTACGCGATAAAACGTTGCGTAGCTCAATGTAAAACTCTCTGTGTAAGTAAATCTCACATCATGTTCCTCAGAAGCGTGCGTTCTGTACGACCCGGACGTAAACACTGAGAGGCGGGATTTAAGATTATACCGCAGAGAAAAGACTCAACCAATAGAATGACGGGAAAATTAGATTGACGTCTCTGCGAACCTATTGTTTTAGTGTAAAAAGTGATTGACGTGAGCGTAATCCAATGACTGCTGTTCATTCAGGCTATCACCACGAGGGCGGGATTTCCTTAAACATTCACGTTCCGGCTACTCCATTGAAGGGCACCAGTCCGCTTGGTTAGTCATGTTTCACATTTTAATAGAAATGCCTTTTATTCAGCGAGTTTTAGAAATCGATGCTGTTTTTATATTATTTGCAAAGCGAATATATACTGCTCAGTAAAGCCCGCAGGTCGCATTGATTTACCATAAAGGCGCTTGGTTTAGCAAACGGACTGAAGAGCTAATATACAAATTATAATATTGAACATCTTTGAATTTTAAAGATTATTGAAATTACCTATAACCTCTCATTATTCTACAACTACATTTCAGAAAAAAAACTGTCATTGTTCCAATAAGCAGTGTTGTCCTTTATGCATTTTGCGTGACCTTACGTATTTATGAAAAATATGCGCAACGTTGAATGTATTTATTTTCATTTATGAATATGTCTATCAACAGTTTGCTCACAGAAATCATGGGAGGACACGACGCAGGAACTCACCACCAGTTCACTGGCATCGCCAAGTACTTCAATTCATACACAATCACAGGCAGGAGGAATGTAAGTTGAATTACACTCAAGTACGCATTGCCTTTGTATTTTCCACTACATTAAGTATTGAAGTAAACCGGACTCTGTTTGTCCCTTGACTTCAGTGTGTGTTGGCCACATACGCCAGTATTGCTGCCATTATCCTCTTCTTCAAATTGAAGCCCAAGAAGCAAAAAGCTGTGAAATCAAGTTAATTTATAGTAAGTACTGCCTAAATTGAACTTTTCCAAAATGTATGTATATTTCCAAGTTTAATTCCATCTCTTTTTCTTCTGTTTAGGATGTTTTGTGATGAAACTAGGGGTGCGTGAAGCTGGATGTCCTTGTTTTGACCTCATCACTTCAGTTTAACTATGTAAAGAATAAAAAAAGATCACTTGTACCAAACAAACATTGTGTAGAAAACTTGTTTTATTTACAATTTTAGGCACTAGTATTAAAATTTGTACAGGAATTGAGAAGAGTGTTCATATGCAACACATCTCAAAGATTAATAACCAGTTTCTGAATTGGAAAAGTTCCTTTACAAAGACAAAAGGAGACCAGCCACATCATTGTGAGACATCGAGGGCCTTGAAAACAAGCATGGCAGTGATGCTATCGATGAGAAAAAGAAATGAGCTTCTCATGAGCATGAGGTGTAAAATCTGATCTAGGATCAGCATCTGAACGATGCAAGAGGTATTGGTGGCTGCTCCCAGGTAGCTCATGTATGCTCCGTGTTTGATGGTTCATTATGATGTCTTTCACTTCGCTTGAACCTATTTCACATGTTAGGATGAGCAGTAATCTTTAAATAATATGCACCGTTCATGAAAAACAAACACGGCTACGCAAAGTCATTGTCCTCAGGAATATCCAGTCTCTTCACTGGGAGTTGTACGCGCCTGCGGCCAGTAGCAGGTTGCGTCTGGTGAAGTGGAGGTGGGTGACAGGTGTGGATTTGCTGTGATACATCCCAAGCAGCAGCTCCTGGGAGTTATCCGGCAGGTGAATGTGGCCCGTCGCTGCGGTGAAGTCGTCAGTCTCCATGTCATCGAAAGCCTTCATGGAGTCCCATAGCCGAACGGTGTTATCCATAGAGCCTGGAGCAAAACACAGAATTTCAAGTTGAACTGAATGACTTTTATTAAACCTGTAAAGACTGACATCTGAAACAATAGTGCAAAAATCTATTTTTCTTAAATGAAACAGTTTATTGAACCTTCAGACAAAAAAAGGGGAAAAAACCTGCTGTATTCTGTATTTTTGTAAATATTTGATACAAAGGCTTTTATACTTAAAGGTCCCATATTGTCAAAACTGAAATTTCCTGGCTTTTTTCATGATAACTGAGGTCTTCAAGTTTCAAAACAGTCAGTCCACAGTAAAATGCACACAGCCTGCATAAAGTAGTGATAAGAAGTGTGTGCTGCAAACGCGAGCATTTTTGACGAGCATCGTTTCTGTTTAGTCTGCTCGTTTTATCGCGTTTAACCACAGCTGTTGTCAGTTTTTTGTCTGGCAGTGGCAGCAGATTTGCGATCAAATTTCTAATTTGAGGCTGTATTACGTCGATTCTGGCACCCAGCATCACAAAAAGATGATATTTTAAGCTCCTTATGTAGCCGAATCTGCACTGGTTTGAAAGGAACGCCTCCCGTTTCCACTTT
>NW_015537995.1:1662707-1665474 GCF_001515605.1 Sinocyclocheilus anshuiensis
AATTTGAGGCTGTATTACGTCGATTCTGGCACCCAACATCACAACAAGATGATATTTTAAGCTCATGTAGCCGAATCTGTGCTGGTTTGAATGGGCCGCCTCCAGTTTCCCCTTTGTTTTGCTGCCTCCAGCTAGCGCTGTGACTCAGAAAACAACGGGCCAATCAGAAGAGAGGCTCATGAATATTAATTAGACAGGCAAAAATCGACCTGTTCTCAGCAGAGCTTCTGAGAGAGGAGCTGTAAAAATATATTGAGATATATATTTTTGGTACTTATACCGCAAATATATATTCTTAAGGACATCAAGACTTAAAATAAAACTCCAGAAAGGTGTAAAATATGTGACCTTTAATATATTACGATATAGAAGAATATGGAGCTCATACTTGAAGATAAACTTTTTTCAGTAGCTCAAATTGAGCAAAAATATCCAATTTGCATATTTTGAAAGATGAAATTCTGATATCCTGTAAATCAATAGCTATGTTTCCATCCACCAATTTTTATGCGCATTTTGGAATATCGCATAAAAAAAAAAAACGCTGAATGGAAACGCCAAGATGCGCATAAATTCTAAAAATGTGCATAAAAAAACTTAAGCGCACAATTGAGTAGGATAAACTTTTTATCCGATAAGAAAAAATGCGCATAAACTACGATGGAAACACATTTACCGAATAAATTCCACCATGCACATTGAAAAAGTCATGTGACTTTGCGCTATGAGTCGGGATAACTTGACTAACCAGATGACCTAGAGAAAAAATGTTTCTTAAAAGCCTGATGTATAATTTTTCATACATTTTAACATGATTTATTTTTAAAGAATGATGTATGGATTATCAAGTAAACCCAAGCAAAAAGACTCATACCACAACATAAAATGGGACGTATTTAGAATTATACTAAAATGCCTCTGACTTACTAAATAAAAAACAAACAAACTATCAATCAGACGACAGAAGGCATTCAGCAGATTGTGTGCTGACCTGATGCGAGGATTTCTCCATCTCTGCTGAACTTGAGGGCATAAATTGTGTCTGTGTGACCCTTCAGCTCTCCGATCATCAGTCCATGTCCAATATCCCATAGGAGAACTCTCCCGTCTGTGGATCCAGATGCCAGGAACTTTCCATTGGGTGAGAATGCCAGAGAATGGATGGGGCCCTGAAAAACAAACATTATAATTTTTTACTATTACTCATATGACTCTGTATATGGAAAAAATAAGGTTATAAAAAGGCCATTGGGTAATAAATTACAAATGAGATGGACATTAAAAAAAAAAAGTTAAGCAGGTTTGTCAGTGAAGGCTTTGAATGGCATGACAAGGATCAGTGTTTTGAACAGCAGCTGAAATAAAATATATAAATTAAAATAAAAACTTAATTAGAAAATGAGTAATATTCCCTTGGCAACTAACTGAAATACAATATGTTTAAGCTGAAGTACTAAAATGACTAAAACAGAAATAAAAATAAATTATTAAAACTAAAATTAAAACAAAAAAATCATAATATTAATAAATACTATAATAGTAAGGCTACATAAATAACACTGAGAGGGAGAAAATGAATAAAGAAAGAACGTCACGGAGACAGTCAGTACGTTTACATGGGCAACAATACTCCGATTTTAATACGATTAAGACAATACTTGGATTAAGAATCTACCATGTAAACAGAGATTTTTGATTACCTTAATCTGGCTAAAGTCATAATCGAAGTAAACTAATCGAATTAAGACATGTGGAGTATTCCTATTTTAGTCGCATTATGGAAGTGCAGTAAAGACATGTACACCTTAATCACATTATTACCCTCGTGTAGGACTTTTCGCCGCATTTTGCGACAGGATACACACACGGCAGTGGTCAACCGTTTGACGGCAAACAAAATAATGGCTTCAACAACGCCGTCGTCTGTTTGCATGTATAGCATGACAAATAATGAACTGCAGTTGAAGCTTTCAGTAAATTAAAAATGAAACACCCAAAACTGTATATGGCATCATAATGAAGACGAACTATATGTTTATATGTGAAATTCTGGAGGGGACGTCGAGTGGCATCACGTGGTGACGTAATGACGTGTGCCATTAATCGAACTATCTACTATAACATGTAAAACGGGAACATGAAAGGAATATTCTAAAAGCAACTCATGTAAACACCTTAATCGTAATATTGTCTTATTCAGAATAACGTAAATAATTAGATGATGTCCATACTGATGTCCATGTAAACGTAGTCAGTGATGCAACGCTAATTCAAATACAAATTAAACGAATGGGACTTCCTGTCAAGTGCTCATTTCATTCAGTCTCCTTTGGAAGCTTTCAATACCTTGTGACCTGTGAAAAAGCGGACACAGTTTCCATTCAGGACATCCCAGAGGCGTATAGTGCGGTCGGTCGAGCCTGTGACCACATAGTTAGAGTTGGGGTGGAATCGCGTGCAGGTGACGTCAGCTAGATGCCCAGCAAATATCCGCAAGGGCTGGTAATGATCTGTCGCCCAGAGGCTGGGAATCAAAGAAAGATATCCTATTTGATTAAGGTCTTGAAAACATTTGCAATATCTTGTCATTCATAGATGGGTCTCTTCATAACCAGATTTGGAAACAGGCTATATGATAATCATAGAATGCCACGCTATTTGGGTGGGGGAATTTTACTTAAAGAAAATAGGAATATATATACAGTATGTATGTATGTATATATATATATATATATATATATATATATATATATATATATATTTACAT
>NW_015537995.1:1670221-1674821 GCF_001515605.1 Sinocyclocheilus anshuiensis
ACACCCAAAACTGTATATGGCGTCATAATGAAGACGAACTATATGTTTATACGTGAAATTCTGGAGGAGACGTCTCGTGGTGACGTAATGACGTGTGCCATTAATCGAACTATCTACTATAACATGTAAAACGGGAACATGAAAGGAATATTCTAAAAGCAACTCATGTAAACACCTTAATCGTAATATTGTCTTATTCAGAATAACGTAAATAATTAGATGATGTCCATACTGATGTCCATGTAAACGTAGTCAGTGATGCAACGCTAATTCAAATACAAATTAAACGAATGGGACTTCCTGTCAAGTGCTCATTTCATTCAGTCTCCTTTGGAAGCTTTCAATACCTTGTGACCTGTGAAAAAGCGGACACAGTTTCCATTCAGGACATCCCAGAGGCGTATAGTGCGGTCGGTCGAGCCTGTGACCACATAGTTAGAGTTGGGGTGGAATCGCGTGCAGGTGACGTCAGCTAGATGCCCAGCAAATATCCGCAAGGGCTGGTAATGATCTGTCGCCCAGAGGCTGGGAATCAAAGAAAGATATCCTATTTGATTAAGGTCTTGAAAACATTTGCAATATCTTGTCATTCATAGATGGGTCTCTTCATAACCAGATTTGGAAACAGGCTATATGATAATCATAGAATGCCACGCTATTTGGGTGGGGGAATTTTACTTAAAGAAAATAGGAATATATATACAGTATGTATGTATGTATATATATATATATATATATATATATATATATATATATATACATATGAAGTTCTTGTGTACATAATAACAGGTAGTTGCACACACACACACACACACACACACACACATATATATACGTATATTATAATTTACATTATATATTTATACATATATTGTTATACATTTTGGTAGGATATGCCTATACAGTACATGTATTAGTATACGCTAATTTAAATAAACCCACATTGTCATAAATGTATTAAAAACAGTTAAATAAAACATATAATCATAAAAACATAAAAATATATGTTGATTTAATTAATAACAGCATTACAATAATGAGAATCTACTGTACCGTGCTACTCTGTCATGTCCTCCAGACACAAAGTAATAACCAAAGGGTGAGAAGTGAGTGTCCCACACTGGATAGTTATGTCCTTTATACCCCACGAGACACGTAAATGTTTGCAGGCTCCACAGTCTGACTGTACCGTCCTCAGAACTGGACAACAGATAGTTCCTGAGAGACACAGAGATATTAAAGCACACTGTCAGATCTGCTGCAGAACGCTTCAAAACTGCAGGAAGATAACGAATCATGCAAAACATGTTTAGTCAATAGCATAGCAATTGATTGGCTGTTCTTATGCTTACACACCTTCCCTGTTATCTTGTTTTACTTAGAGATACTTTAGAGGACACGTCTGATACCTGTCTGGACTGAAGCTGACACCGTACACCGGCCCGCTGTGACCGTAGAGGTTCTTCGACTCACTGGCCGTCTTCTCATCCATGATCCTCTCCAGAACGTCATCAGACTCTTTATCAATCAGATTCAGTTCTAGAGAATCGGACAGCGTAATTGAAATCATACATTGCTTACACTAAGGTCCAGAAGTGGAAAATTTGGGGTTGTTTTTAAAGCTTGAAATAAAGGTGAGATATCAAATAGTGATTATGGAGATACATACCTGCTGCAGATTTGACCTTGCGTAATTTTTTAGGTGTGGCGCTCCATACGCGGACTGTGGAGTCTGCAAACCCTCCCGCTAACAGACTGGAGTCATCAGTGAAGTCTACTGCCGTCAAACCCTGAGCGACAACACACAATAAGCATTTGTGAAGTCAAGCAACACTAAACATCAACAAAAACACTGCCAACCTGGTAGGCATTGAGGAATGAATAAAAGCAAATGGAAGGCAGGTTCTCCGGGCCGAGCCGGATTCTTTTGGTGCTCTCCTTCATGTACATGATCTTGTCCAGTTTGTCTGAGTCCTTCAGCTCCGGCAGAGGGATCCTGTCAGACAGAGAAAAGAATAGCAGGTTATGAAACTATACATCCAGTTTCAAATCTTTTCTAAGCATCATCTAAATTCTAATGAAAAAAAAACATGTCCAATACACACTACCTTTCAAAAGTTTGGGGTTGGTAAGATTTTATAATGTGTCTGAAACAAGTCTGTTTTTAAATGTATTTAAAGTAGTGCTGTCAAATGATTAATCGCGATTAATCTCATCCAAAAGAAAAGTTTTTGTTTACATAATATATGAGTGTGTACTGTGTATATTTATTATGTATATATAAATACAAACACATGCATGTATATATTTAAGAAAAATATATGTTTATATATTAGATATTTATATATAATATGAAATGTAATAATATACAAATATAAATGTATATACATGTAAATATTTTCTAAATATATACTGTATGTGTGTGTATTTATATATACATAATAAATATACACAGTACACACTCATATATTATGTAAACAAAAACTTTTATTTTGGATGCGATTAATCACGATTAATCATTAGACAGCACTACTTTAAAGTAACTGTTTTCTATTTAATATATTTTAAAATGTAATTTATTTCAGTGATGCAAAGCTGAATTACCATTACTCCAGTCTTCAGAGTCACATGATCCTTCAGAAATCATTTAATGATTCTGATTTATTATCAACAAACATTTATTATTATTATCAATGCTGAAAACAGTTGTGCTGCTTAATAATTTAATGTAAACCATGATACATTTTTTCTGTATTCTTTGATGAATCGAAAGATTCAAATAATTTATTTAAAATAGAAATCGTTTGTAACAATGAAAACATTTTCAAAAATATGAAAACATACTCACCCCAAACTTTTTAAACTGTAATGTGCAAGTATATTCAATCTGAATGAAATGGGTTTTTCATAGTAGCTGAATACTGATCATCTGTCATACCTGTTCTGTTGAGGAGCATTGGGGTCTTGTTTCTTACTCTTGGAGCCCATACTGTCCTTTTTTGTTTTCTTCTTCTTGGGCTTCCCTTCCTCATTTTCTGCTTCATCATCTTCATCATCTAACGGGACCTCAATCTCTGGCTCCTTTAGCAGCCCGTAGAATACCTGGTACCATTAGAAACAAAACAAACATACATCATTAAAACACACAATCATTTTCAAATCAGAGATGATTTCAATTCAAGAGACTGCAATTATGAGATGATTGTATAAATCACTTTAAATGCCTTTCCTCATAATTTCCTCAAAGAACAAACTTTCTCATTATGATCCCATCGAGTAACTTAATGATATTACAAAACATCCCTAATACACTAGCTTTCAAAAGGATTTTTTTTTTTACAGAAATTAATACATTTATTTGTATTATTTGTACAAAATATTCCTACTTCAAATAAATATTGTTCTTTTGAACTTTCTGGAAAAGAAAATCACGGTTTCCACAAAAATATTAAGCAGCACAACTGTTTTCAACACTGATAATATTTTTAATTGTTTCTTGCGCAGCAAATCAGCATGTTAGAATGATTTCTGAAGGATCATGTGACACTGAAGACTGGAGTAATGTTGAAAATTCAGCTTTATTTGACTGTTTTACTGTATTTTTTGATGAGCATGAAAGAGTTCTTTCAAAAACATTAAAAAAAAAAAATCTCACTTATCTCAAACTTTTGAACTGTATATTTTCCATTCGGAAACATATCTAACCTTGGCTTTATTGACTTCTCGTCTGGTCTCTCCCGCAAAACTGCCGGACATGCTGTCGATCTGGCTCTTGCTGCGTGGCATACCGTCAAAGATGTCGATGTACAAGTGCTCCTGAATGATGTTCCATATCTGGTTATTATGCCTTTCCTGCAAGTGTCTCTTGAGCAGCTGGTACGAGTCTCGGGAGATGCGCAGCACGAAACGGCTGGTACGGAAGTCCAGCAGCGCCTCGTTCCCCTTCAGGTGCTCTTTCTTAGTGAGGCCGCAGAGAATTCGCAGGTCATCCTGATAGTAACACTCCTGATCGCCGCTGAACCTATCAGCACACAGGAAACGAACTGGTTAAGCCACCACTGAAGAGTCCAGTGTTTAGATTTACAGAATAAAAATGGGCATTATTATCAAATGACATGATGATCATCATGTCATCCCTGATTAATTCCACAACGTAAACAAGATCTGATGCTTACTTCTCAAAGAAAGCCTTTGCTTTATTCTCATGGTTGTTGTAGACCAGCTCCAGGTACATGTGAACGAACAGAGGGTAGAAGAGCTGGGACAGCTCCGCTCGGTGACAGTCCAGCACGGACTCGATGAAGTTCTTCAGGCTGCTGTAGTACACCTGATACAGAGAGGGATCCCCCTGCTGACTGTACGCTGACAGCACCACACTGACATCCGGCTGGTCATCTGCACCAGACAACATAAACATTAATGTCAAATCACACACATAGATGTTGATGATATAACTGCATATTGAAAAAGCAGGTAAATCACAGCAATAGATGCTACACAGTACAAAGACATAAGATATACACATATGTACACACACAAACACACACACACACACACATATATACATATACATATATATATATATATATATATATATATA
>NW_015537995.1:1674994-1676941 GCF_001515605.1 Sinocyclocheilus anshuiensis
TTAAAATACTAAATATATACCCGTGTAATTTTTAGTATTGAAATTTTACTATACCTTATTAATATACAGAATAAATGTGTACATTTTTAATTAGATATTTTTAATTTCAATTTTATTTAAAATGTTAATAATTGTGCAGTTGGGCAGTTTTTGTTTGCTAGTTCCACTTTTTTTAACTGATTCTGTTTTTGTCTATATATAGACACTTTCAAAAGTTGAATTGCTTTGAATTGCTTTTAAAGCTTTTAAAGTCTCTTATGCTCATGAAGGCTGCATTTATTTGATCAAAATCACAGTAACAAATAATATTGTGAAATATTACAGTTTAAAATAAATGTTTCTATTTTAATATATTTTAAAATGTAATTATTCCTGTGATGCAAAGTTGAATTTTCAGCTTCATTACTCCAGTCTACAGTGTCACATGATTCTTTAGAAATCATTCTAATATGCTGATTTATTATCATTATTAGAAACAGTTGTGCTGCTTAACTTTATTCCAAGAAAAGTAACGGAAATGTTTTGTACGGTTTTAGTTTTAGTTAACTATAATAATTCTGCTTACATTGTGATGCATGTAACTTAGTACTATTTATAGTAATTACAGTAACATAGTTATATTACAGTAATGTTTATTTTTCTATTTTAACTTAAAAAAAACAAATCCAGCATCTTAATGTAACCATAACTAACCATAACAAAGTGCATGTGGAATGACAGTAAAATACGTTGTAAACTATATGTGTATATATAAAAACAAGACTATATGGAGGGCTATATTGTTGATGCAACTAAACTTTTGTAGAAACTACAACATTGCATGACATAAGACCAGCATAAAGCTGATTTTGTACTGTCTTAACAATTTAAAAGGTGCAATACACCTTTACTTTACTTATTAAACATACATTGCATGGTAAATATCATCAATTAGAAGTCGTAGGCGACACTCACTCTTGACTGGGATGGGAGTCAGTGTGCTTTGGGGGGCGGCTGCTGATGCGATGGACACCCGGCTGAGCAGAGAGTTTGCATCCCCTCCATCCCCGTCACCCTTCCCTCCTCCGCTGCCATCGAGAGTCTGTGAGTCCTCCTGGTCTTCTAAACAGGCTTCCCGCCGCAGGATCTCCACCGACTCCGTCAGTTTATTCCGCCTTAGAAACTGCAGAACTGCGATCAAAGTTTGCTGGTCCTCCTGCTTCGGGGCTCCGCCGGCGGTGAGGGGCGGTGATGACAGCGTCCCGCTCGCTGTGTTCCCCGAGAGGTTTGACGTCCCATCGCTGAGGATTTCTGGCTTTGTCTCTTTCTCTGCGTCCAGCTCCATCGGTGCATCTTGCACAGCCGCCATTTTTTTCCCTGGCGCTGAAAGCAATGGCGTCATGACGTGCGCAGCGTAGTACGTCTTCTTCTTCTTTGGAATTTTTTGGCGTATTCTGCACCATAGGCACATACCGCCACCAACTGTTTCTAATCATACATGGATGATAGTCCCGCCTCTATTCATATTTTATTTATTTATTTTTTAATTGTTAATTTTATTTCGGGCTCACCCAAGCTGTATTTCTGGCTGCTGCGTGTTCAGCTCCCATGCCAAAAAACCCAGCTTGTGTGTTCCCCTATTCCTTTGCTTTATTTATTTATTTAACTATCAAATTCGTTTATTTAATCCTGTTTCTACTATATATTCCATTACTATTCTTTGATTACTACCTTCTCCTAATCCTTTTCCTAATATCCAGTTTATATTCTTTTTTCTTTATTATTACCATTTAAATTCTTTATAATTTTAATTCTCATGTTCAACGGTTTCTATTACCCAACAAAAAGCACATTTACCTGTAATATGTTTACCTATTTTGTATAGTGATGCATTTAGTCCTGTGTGCCCAAATTGTAATCTATTTAAAATCACCTCATCTTTCCTACATCTTCCAAAATTGTATACTT
>NW_015537995.1:1677979-1683167 GCF_001515605.1 Sinocyclocheilus anshuiensis
TTTACAGTCTGGAAATACTTTAGGCTATAGCAAATTATTTCTTGGTCCCCCTATCACTTTAAGAACCGCTGGTCTACACAGAAGAAAGACCTGTCTAGACTCTGCCCCGGTACGAGTTGTGTCGAGCTATTCATTAGTCTGTTTGATGAGAAAAATATGAAATTGATCAAATGGGTTATTAATCCATACAACTGCAGCAGTGGAGGACTATTATTCTGCTGCGTGATACTGCGGAAGAACTGATGATGGCACGGTTTGATCTTCGGCTGACCAATCAGCAGAAAGGGGCGTTTAATTCCCGCCCACATGTAGAAATCGAATATTCAAGCTGTTTATTCATTTTTCCACCCATGAACGAAAAACGAAAATTTAAGCTGAATTTTCGTTTTTTGGAAAAAACAAAATAACGAAAAAGGAGCCGTTTTCTAATTTTTCTGCTTTCAATATTAAATAAAAAAACGAATGATCGAATGATACACGGATTGAGGTGGGGAATTCATGACAACAGAATGAATCTTTTGCTGTTTTTTTTTAATTTTCTTTCAGTGATGCTGTGAAATGATCACTATAACATGGGTGCTACCATATTTTTAAAATGTTTGGGAACCACTGAATAACAGTATGACAGAAAAAAAAAACACTTTTAAAATGAACAAATAAACATAAAGATATTTCTTTAAAAAGGATGCACAATGAAACTGAGGCAAACGACAATGCTGGTAGTCTGTTCAATGCTGATTTAAAGGTGATTCTGTGATGACGACATTAGATTATAATCATACACCTACATAATGTCACTTGTTTTCCAATACAGAAGCTGGACACTGATTATGTTTTGACTAACATGTCCTTACTTCAGAGAGCAGTTGGCAGGGATTCACAAGCGTTTGAATTTCCACTACTTCCTGATGGATGAAGGTCTTGCGTATTTCATTATTTTTGTACATTCTAGTCATTTCGCCAGTAAACGGGACTTCAGCCGTGAAGGTATTGCTTGTCATTTCAATAGTGCAAGAATGGTTGGGTGGAACCTCCACCTCCATACCCACAGAGTGCAGGGTTTTCTCAACTACAGACGTAGTGTTAGATCGAGAGCGACTGTAGTCATATTTAAGCCCAAATTTTCCTCCAATACTTGCCATAGTCAGAATTTTACCACAGACTGCTATCTCTGCATTCACTCCAAATGTATGGGTTCTACCTGTTTGGTAAGTAGTTGTTTTGTCAATATTTTGGTTGACAATTCCACCGTATGTTTGGACAGTTTGCAGTTCTTGTTGGAAGCTTGGACATTTTTAAGCACTTAGGTTTTCTGACGTCACCACACTCGACATGAAATACTCAACAATGTTTAAATGCTGCATTTTAAAGTCAGTGTTTAAGGTCAGGACTTCAGTTGTTTCAATAACATATGATCATATCAGTGTCCCCCTCATTTAAAAAAATTAAATAAAGTTCTCATCTCATATTTCTACGAACATGTGTGGAAGCTTTCGATTGGTACATTTCTTCCATTCCATCATCTCAAAGTTATCCTTGTTCACTAAAAACATAATGGCATTATAACTAACAACTGAGCTGCTTATACGCTCCTGTAACAATGTTATACATGACATTTCATCTTTGTCAAAGAAGCAAAACTCACATTGTGGCAGAAGATTAGCAATGTAATACTCTTTTTGTTCATCCTTGACAGAAACTGCATCCTTCGGCACTTCTGCTGATGCGACCCATTTCAAGTTGCTGTTGAGATCAGTTGCACTCTGGATGACATTTTTATCATTTTCTTTTTTGGTTTTAGCAGATTTAAAGGGGAACAGTCGACGAAACCAACGATGGCTCTTTGAAGACAAATCCAAAACAGAAATACAAGGGCTAATGATACCACTATACCACATTTTAAGTAATTCTTTTATAGAAAATATTTTTTGTCCCGAAACCAATTGAACTTGCGAATTTTTAAAAACATTTTAAAAACATTTTTTGATGCGTTCAGGCAGTTGTTAAAGGGCATGTAAAGGTAAGTGAGTGAGCATACAAAGTGAGGGCGTATGTACATATACCAACTATTATTAATAGAATTCTATATGTCAAATCTTGTCTTTTTTTGTTCAGAAATATTTAGGAATTTCAAAATAGCCAGACAATAAGGAGTTATAAATACACAGATGTTTGTATGTTCTAGTTTACTACCCTAATTTGAATTCAAATTCCTTTTACTTGAGTAAATTCTATGAATTCTATTAAAGCAATGATTTATTTCAAATTTTGAACCTAGTTCTTGATGTTACGTATTCATTGTATACTACAAATCAAGAACTTAATCAAATGGAAAGCATTATACTTGACGTCACATTTCAAATCTTGCAGCATGTCTTACCTGTGAATGATCACCTGTGAGCTGAAACTGAAGATCTTCTCTGGTATCTGTGCAGTACAATGCATTTATGTCCCATCCCTACACTCCTGTATATTCCTGTCCTGATGTAAATGCAACAGCATCACCATACCAGGTCACTTCTCTAAATGGTCATATTATCACTTGAAAAATTATCCTTGTGAAATTTTACTGTCCTATCACTTAACTAGCTGTTATCTCTTAACTTTCTAACCATTACCAGTATGTCATTGACCATATCATTAACTCTGCCATATTTAGTCTCTTTGTTTAATATTCTCCTTGTACAGTGCTATCATAAAGTTAAAACAGGAGGTCCACAAGTGTAAGACCTGATAAATTAGTTGACCACTGAAAGAGCTAACAAGAGTTCCTACACATTTTCAACGTAAAAATTACATACTTTTCCAGGCTCAAATTTCCATACTTCTCTGTGAACATTTTTCAGAGCATATTTCATAGTGAAAAACAAATCAATTAGTAATGATTAAAGGTTCAAATTCACAACATTCTCTCAAAATACTACAGATGTTGTTGTCACAGTACCAAAATGTCAGTAGTCTGTACCAATACCAGTATAATTTCATGGTTCTCGGTACATAGCAAAAACTATTATTATATATAATAACTATTTAACTATTTGAAATTAAAAAAGGCAATTATTAATGCTAATGCTAATAATAATAATAATATATACATTAAAACAGCATGTAACATTAACCATTTTTCAATTAAGTAAACATTGCTTTAAAAAGGTTAAGTGAAAAGGTAGCAATTAAATAAACAAAGAAAATTGTTATATAGAATATGTGGCAAATATATTAGTCTCCATTTACTCCAAGATCGATTTTGACATCAGAGTCGCATTTTGAATTCAGTCCTGCATTTAAATATTTTGCACTCTTGTGAAAACTCCCCTTCTAATAAATAAATCTCTCTACACTGCACGATAAATCACTTATCTGCATAATGTTTACATTTTGTTGGTTACAATGAAAAGACACGAGCGTGCAAAACTCTAAAGCCCTGTAGAATTTACGTTTAGACCAACAATGTCACAAATGCACATTGTTCACTGCAGTGTTGGGTGTAATGCATTACAAAGTAATTCATTACTGTAATTTAATTACGTTTCTCTTGAAAAAGTAAAGGATTACTCTTGATTTGTTTGTAATTCAATTACAGTTACTTCTGATGTAATTGCATTAAATAAATAAGCAGTTTCAAGTCTATCCTTGTATTGTTCAACTGGTCGAGGATATGGGATTTAGAAATGAGTAATAAGTAATGCAATACTTTTTAGAGAGGAATTACTACAGTAATCTATTTACACTGCTTAAGATGTAATTAGTAGCTAGTAATTAATTACTGTTTTAGAGTAACTTACCCAACAAAGGTCAACTGTTGCTGATTTTTGAACTTCCAGCATGCATTGCAACATGAATAAATGATGTGGTTACTTTGTGCTGTTTGCTGACTTTGACTTTATCCACAGAAGAATGTAGGTCATACAGGTTTGCAGCGACATGAGGGTGAGTAAATGATAGAATTTTCATTTTGTGGTGAACTATCCCTTTAAAGTCCTCTCAGTTGCAGTTGCTATGCCGTGATTTAGTGGACACAATTATTTAAACCCAAAGAAAGAATATATTTTTAGGCAAAATAATGTTTTGTATACTCATATTGTATGCTGAACTGGAAACCAATGTAGTGAGCTTAAGACTGGTATTTTGTCACCCCAGTCAGAAGCCTGGCCGATTCATCTTGTAGTTTGTAGCCAGGTAAGAGATGATTCAGTAATTCCAATATACTGACAAGTACAATAATCCAGCCTTGATGTAATAACTGGATGAATTTCCCCTTTCATTATTTTTACAAGAAAGACATGATTTTACTTTGGCTAAAGATTTCAAATGGACGAAACTAGACTTAACCAGACCATTAACTTGTTTATCAAGCTTTATTTAACTGTCAAAGACAATACCCAGGTTATTTGCACTTAAATGCTGGGTTAAAAAGGGACAAACCCAGCTGTTGGGTTGTTTTGACCCCAACCGCTGGACCAAAACAACCCAATAGCTGGGTTTGTCCCTTTTTAACCAAGCGCTGGGTTATATTTAACCCAGCATTTTTTTAGAGTGTAGGGGGCAGGAGAATTAAAAGTTATCATAGGTGTTTTTCAGGCTTCCTCTGTCCCAAACATTATTTATGATCTCAAGTTTTGTTCTCTCATTCCAATTTAAAAAATGAAAAAGACATCCATGACTTCAGGTGATCAGGCAAAGAGAGAATCTAAATTCTTGAGCTGTTCTAGGGGCAAATAAAATAAAGTACTGAGGCCAGAGGAAGCATATGAAACAAGTTACGTTTAAACCAACAGTGCTATCTACTGTTACTATATTTCAAAACATGTTTTCAGGCCACTATAACCATTCAGAAATCTTAAAAACTACACGCAACAAATAAAACACTTGATTCTTTGGTGGTCAAGCCTTACAATAAACAAAACCCAATCAAAATCTTAAAATTCCAATGTACAATGAATCATTTTACTACATCCCAAAGGAAAAATTAAAATGGGGAAAAATCGCTCTGGACTTCATTGTAGAGTAAGCAAGAAGCATGTGGTAACATCATGGCAGCTGATCTTGCTCTGAAAGCACCCAGTTAAAAATCCATAGATATTTATTTCGTCCAGCTGACTTTGGGAATGTCGGAATGCTCTGCCAGTGTGTCCAGGTGTCCTGTAACAGTAACACACAAAAAATATTGTTAGTCTCACACACACAC
>NW_015537995.1:1683323-1683611 GCF_001515605.1 Sinocyclocheilus anshuiensis
ACACACACACACACACACACACACACACACACACACACACACACACACACACACAGACAGGCTACCTAAAATATGAACGTCGACGTTAGTAGTGACAGACTCACCTCAACTCTTCTCTTATGTGTTTTGGAGGCCTTCTTTAAAAATGTTTCCATTTGCTATTAAACAGTTACAAAGAGAGAATAGCTATAGCAACAGCAAGTCAAACCGCAATTTCTGTCAGTGAAAAGTCTTAAAGGGGTCATATGATGCGATTTCAAGTTTTCCTTTCTCTTTGGAGTGTTACAA
>NW_015537995.1:1683740-1718315 GCF_001515605.1 Sinocyclocheilus anshuiensis
AAGAAAAAAACGTAAATTCTAGTCAGTAACGTAGTCATACATACATATACATACATAACTCGCACAACAACACAGAGCTAGCATAACAGCTGACGGCTATGGTGAAGGCAATGCCAACACATGCTTTTATACAGTCTATGGTTCTGCAGTGAGGGGCTACTGTTTTTTTTGTTTTTTTTTTGGTTCTGTAGCCTAGCTAGAGTACAGTGTGATGAGAGAATCAAATTATTTTTAAGGGGAAACATTATTATAAATTATAAATATTTTATAAAAAATAAGTATAAAAATATAAAATTAAAAATATCACCACTGTCCTTTGTCATTTTCAAGTGGCAGTATTTGCCCACTGGAACTGATTTTATGAGACTTTTTTTTTTTTTTGTAGGAAGGGCTTTTTTAACATAATGTCCTCACTGTACGTCAATTACTTTAATTGAATTTCAATAAATTAATAGAAATACATTTAAATCCGAAAAATGATTGGTATTAATTGAATTCAAAAAGAGCTGTAAATAATGCACAAGTATCATATTGTATCATAATAAAATAAACAAATAAAAACGGGTGGTTGACCAGTATGAGTTTTGTATGAGAGATATCAACATTCTTGAAATACTTATCTTACACAATATTTGAAATATGTGTAAAACATACATTAAACATATTAAATATATTTGAACCTTTTACAAAATGTTGTAAGTAGATTTTGGAACTGACAAAAGAGGGAACAACCATACAGACAAGTCAAGACAAATCATAGACCCCTGATTATTTCTTATAATTTACATGACATTTGTATAAAGTGATTTGTATAAACACTCAATCATCATTGGCTTGCGGATTCTCCACCCATTTCACGTCTACAAATTTCGAAATCACGTTGCGCGCTTTCAGCGGAGAGCTTTACGTTTGAAAGCGCGTTTTTACGTAAAAGACGTACTATTTTCCAAAGCGACTGTGGAGGCAGTAATGTAACAGCGGAGAGAGAGGGAGTACTGTACTGCGCTATCCTTCACCTTCCGGTAGGAGGTAGTAGTGGGAAGCCTGACTGATTTCCGTGAATCGGTTCTTTTGAACAGTTAATTTCAAAGAAACAATTCAGCGATTCTCTACGTCATGACGACATTACGTCTCTACGTGATCCCGGCGTGGACTCTAAAACGTTACAAAGACACACGCAAACACATATTGCTGTTTACTATGCCTTTTCGATGAAATTTTATGTAAAAGAGCGTTTAGTGTCCCAGTTCAGTCAGTTTGCTGCAATGTCCCAACTCATAAAAAACATAGTTTAGAACCTAAATATAATTTTCATTTACATTTAAAAAAATCCTGATTATTGATTTACATGTTGGCTAAATGAGCCGTCATAAACGTAATTACAGTAGACCTAGGTTTTATTGCTCAATATTTATGCAATTTGGCTTTTAAAATATTTACAATACTATCAGCGGAATCAAGAACCAGTCCGATTCTGGAACGAGTCGTTTTGAAAGATCCATTAAAAAGATTCGATTCATGATTCTGAATGATTCGTTCGTGAATCTCACTCACATCGCTAGAAGGAGGTATCCAGAGTAGTGATGGGAAGTTCGGATCATTTTACCGACTCGGACCTTTGAGTCTCGTTCAGCAAAATGAACGAATCGTTCAAGAACGACCCAACAGTAATCCAGAGCGGCTGTGTCACTCGGAAGGAAACGTCTTCGTCAGGGATTCGTCAGGGAAAAACCTAGCGACATTCTTACCGTCAGTTGGAAGAAAGGTGCCTGAATTATTTGCGTTTTATCGAATCTAGATCAATATTCACGAACTGATGCGGCCATGGCAAGTCTCGGTGTCAGCTTTATCGATACCCGCCTGCAACATCTGAAGGATACAAAGTGAAAGATAAATTATAATTGAGTAAGTTTATCTGATCTCGGCAGACTTCATCTGCGCGCATGCGAGATAACAGTTCTGCGCTCTGGATATACTGATGTGAACTGATGTAGGCTGAATGTCTGTCCAAGATAATGTGATTTTGTTTTTCCATAGACATTTTTCTGTGACATTATCATCGGCGAGTCTAAAACGGGGACTAATGTGTGCCATTTGCCTTGTAAAGTGTTTTTAAACGGCACATTCGGTGGTTAATGAACGGATATCTTCATCTACAACCAGCTGACCACCTCTGAATTCACTGCATTAGAAGAGATAACCTGGAGTTTTCCTTTATTTGCTTAAACAGAAGCTATTCGGACCCCAGATATTTACTCTTGTGTTAAAGGAGCCTATAAGGATCGTGGTTGAACAGTAACGGGATCTTGGAGATGTCAGGCCGGCCTAGGACCACCTCATTTGCGGAGAGCTGCAAGCCAGTGCCGCAGCCTTCAGCCTTTGGCAACATGAAAGTCATCAGTAAGTATCAACATCTACTACTCTATATCTCATATCGTAATATTTCTCATCCAAACACTATAAGATAAACAAGAAATTTACACTTGGTTATGATCAGGATGGATATGTGTATGATATACAGTTTGTGAGCATCTGTCATATAATCTTTCCCCTAATGTAATGCTGTCTGGATCTCAAGGGATGGGTCAGGTCCTGTCTCTTATTGTCAGATCTGCTCAATGGAAATACATTTGCTGCATTGTGCTCTTGAGAAAGCACCCTGCCTGGGCATCATTGCACAGCTCAGTAGTTTATTCCAGGGAGGTTGCAGTGCCAAGACCTTTTTTTTTCAGCAAGATAATGACCGCGTTAACATGCACAAGAATTGTCAGATAATAATCAGATTTTTAAACATGTAATCATGTAAACACATCACCCTGATTACAAGTTAACTAAAACTTAAACCATAAAAAAAAAATTCCATTACTTGAAATAAATGAAACATTTACTGAAAGAAAAGAAAAGAAAATATAAAAAAGCTTTTTTTTTTTCTTAATTTCAGCTAGTTGCTGCATTGTTTAATTGGATGTAGTAAAAATAAACGTAAAAAATAAAAGTGAATAAAAGCTACTGTACATAGACATGATTAAAAAACAAATGAAAATGACAGAAACACAAAGCAAAATAACTAAAACTTTAACTAAAATAAAATGAAAGCAGAAGATAGAAAAATAAAAACGAATTCCAAATGTTAATAAACTATAATAGTATCCCAATGATCCTAAACTAACACTGACCTGATTACCATAACCAGATTAATCAAATATTCCAGGTTATAGAAGTCTGAAAAAATAAAGTGTTTATGTGACCCAAATGTCTGATTAAGGAATATGCCAACTGTCTTTTACAGATTTAAAAAAAAATATTGTGTCCGGTTTTGGCAATCACATTTATATGATAAACACATGATCATATTCTGATATTAATAGAATATTCCTGTATGGACACAGAATTGTTATTTAAAGGGACAGTTCACCAAAAAATGACAGTTCTGTCATCATTTACCATCAAGTTGCTCCAAACCTGCATGAGTTTCTTTCTTCTGTTGAACACAAAGGAAGATATTTTGAAGAATGTCTCATTTGATCACAAATACAGTAAAAGCAGTAATATTGTGATATATTATTACAATTTAAATGAACTCTTTCTATTTGAATATAGTTTAAAATGTAAGTTATTTCTGTGATTCAAAGCTGAATTTTCGGCATCATTACTTCAGTCTTCAGTGTCACATGTTCCTTCAGAAATCATTCTAATATGCTGATTTGCTACTCAAGAAACATTTCTTATTATTAAATAGTTGTGCTACTTAATATTTTTGTAATATTTGTTTTCCAGGATTTTTTTGTTAAACAGAAAGTCTAAAAACAGCATTTATTTGAAAGTTTTTGTCTTTAATGTCATTTGATCAATTCAATGCATTCTTGCTTGAATTCACATGAAATTCTTAAAAAACATCTTACTGACCCAAATTTTTTTTGAATGATAGTGTAATATAAATATAAAATAAATGTTGTAATTCTGTTAAATATAATATTTAGTAAATCTCAAAATGAGTATCCATTTTTCATACTGTACATTTTAATGCCGTAACATGAAAATACTTATTGGCTTATTGGTATCATTCAGGATTTTAATATTAGTGCATCCCAAAGTGCAGCCAATTGAACGTTGGTGCCTCACAGCCTGTCATACGCTTCAAGTTAATTATGACATTCATCCTGACTAACATTCATAATAATAAAAATAAATATACAAGGTTTGATATGTAGAAAGTTGGTGTTTAAATTCTGCAGGGCTAATCATTGGATATTCATAATCAGTTCATGTTTTATTCATGATAGTTTCATTTTCATCTGTTCTTAACATAGCGGATGGCGAGGGATAATCATTTTGTATGTGAGATAATGTGATTAATGCTGAAAAGTCTCTTAGACCGGAGAAGATTAAGCTAAGCTGCGTCTTATATTAAATGCCTCAGTTTATCTGAATTGCTAAATGACTAGTCAGTTGGCGAGCGGGATGGTGTCAGAGTTGCAGGATGGGAAGATGATCTGGGTAAGTAATGGGCCGTGACTCAATTAAAATTCCATGCTGCGTAAGTTTGGGAGCCGAGATCTTTATTAGCTCATCGTGCGATTGTGTGTGCACACTCACACCCTCTGACTCATCACATTTCCCCGTGCTGAACGTGCACTCTGTCTGCACTTTACTCCACAGCTCACTTGACCTGCCACACACAGACACACACACACACACACACACACATGCTTATACTATTTCACTTAAATTGGCTTAGATTGCCTGCAAACATGCAGCAAGACTGTTCACTGTAATAATGCCGTTTTTTGTAATGAATTTCTCATACAGCTCTTGTCTATGCAACACATCTGTCAAGCACCAAAAAGGATGTTATAAAGTGTCCTAAATCTGTACGTTAGCTTTGAGTTCAATTACCTGAGCGAGCCGTTAATTTGAGATCCGGATTGGTTCGATTCGATTCATGAACAAATCATTCTTTTGACCTAGTTCCTGATCTGATTCACAAAACAAGCTAAATGATTTGTTCATGAATCTATTCTCAAGTTCAGCTCGCTTGCTTGTTGATCCATTTTCTGCGGTTCTTTTCAGATCTTTTTAGTCACAGCTGTTGACTGTAAAAGACAGAGACCCTTACATGACTCATTTAGAAAGCAAACACAAGCAGAACTGCTAATTATTCCCTTTTTTTAAAGATATTTTTGTGACACCAGTGCATTCCTGACCTAGATGCTCTATGAATCATGATAATGTCTATACTGGTAAATCTGATATTTCCTTCCTTGTGCTTTCATTCTGTAGGGACTGTCTGTAATAAACACTAAAGAACAGGTTCACAAGTGCTTCCCTTACCTTGATTTTTTTTCAGAAATGGGCCTGCTTGAAACTCAGCATAAACATTTTTAAATAAATATTTAGATTTGTATATTTAGTATATATATTTATGTTTAATATATATTTGTAATTTATTCAGCGTTAAATTGATCAGAAGTGACAGGAAAGATATTTCCTTTTATTACAAAAATTCAATTTCAAATAAATGCTTTCTATTCATCAAGAATCCACAAAAATTTACCTGTTTTCAACATTGATAATAAGAAGTAATGTTTTTGAGCAGCAAATCAGCATATCAGATTGATTTCTGAAGGATCATGTGACACTGAAGACTGGAGTAATGATGCTGAAAATTCAGCTTTGCATCACAGGAATAAATTGAATTATGAAAAAGTTACTTCAATAATAATTTCAAAATATTACTATTTACATAATTTTTTAACAGATTTTTGGCCTTTGTCCTGGACTAGAGCACTTTCTAAACGATGATCTAGCTTTAGTTTCCAATTAAAGTCTACTTGTGCAGATGAATTATCCCATCAGCTAACTATAAAATGAAATTATCCATAATTTAAACTCACAAAAGTATTTAGTCAGTTTTCTATTTCTTGACCGCAGACCAGGTTACACATGGTTATGCCAAGAAACTAGACCTTTGGTGCATTGGAAGATTCATTTAAAAAGGTTAATTTAATAGAGAGGAATACTCTTTTAATAGAAATATGAATTCACAGAGAGGGAGAAAAAGTGAGTACTGAGTTTCAAAATATATTTCTACTTTATAATTGTGGACAGTTCCCATTTTGTCCTCATATTTCCCATTTTCATGTTGTCGAGCACTTGCTCAGGGGTGCGAAACTGTGATGTGGTGTGAAGCGGATGTTTTTAACTAAAAAATGAGCTCAGGTGAATAAATGTTACATGCAGGATCTCACGCTAATGAGCATAGTAACACCTAGAGAGCATGTGACCATGTAAAACAGGCCAGTTCATTACAAAGGAATAGTCATTGTATACTTTCTCTCTCTCTTTAGGAGATAAAGATGGCAGTAAAGTTACAACAGTGGCCGCGAACCCCGGTCAGGGACCCGACCGACCTCAGGAGGTCAGCTACACGGACACAAAGGTCATCGGGAACGGCTCATTTGGGGTCGTATATCAAGCGAAGCTGTGCAGCACCGGAGAGCTGGTGGCCATAAAGAAGGTGCTGCAGGATAAAAGGTTTAAGGTAGGGATGCACCGATATGAACATTTTGGCCGATACCGATAACTGATAATTCTTTATTTTTGAAAGCCGATAACCGATATGTTGGCCGATAAATCTATATCCAAATTTTTATATACTTTTTGAGAGCCTGATTACAAAAAAGTTCTCATCATTAAAACCCACATCCCAAACACTTCAACATAAGCAGCCTAGTTTGAACGGTGTACGTTTTAAAAATTATTTTACTCTCCCATTACCAAATTTAGTCATAAAAAAGTCTTACAAATAAATAAAATAATGCATAAATAATGCAAACAAGTCACTGGACATCATTACACGTGTAAAGAATCAAAATGAATGCGCCATAGATCAATAAAATGGAATAGCCTCTGCACGGACAATAATTAAATGATTTTAATTACTAAACCATATTGTTGATGAAAATAATAAGAGAAAAATAAAAGTGGTTGTTATTATTAATAATGTATCAATGATTTTGAAAAAGTAACAAATTAATACCACTGTTTTAAATAGCAGCCGTTTGAGCTGCGCGTGCTGAAGCTGAAGAGCTGAATGAACATGGTAAACTGAAGCGTTTTGCTGGCAGCTTATTTAACTCAAGGAAATGCATCCTGAGATTAATATTAATACAACATAAACATAATATTACAACTTATATATGTACAAAATGACGCAGTTATTGCGTGCTATAGTCAGAATGTGTGATCCTGTTGTGGATGCGCTCTTCCCATAACAACGCGCTGAAACACAGCAACTAAACCCAAAGAATTCACAACATTTTATTATAATAATGTTCTCATTAGAATGTTATATACACGACATTCCCAATCATAGCTATTAATGTTGTGCACTGCTGTTTGAGCTAAAGATGATCACCGGTAAACTGAAGCACTCTTTTAACTTAACCAAACGCATTCCATATGAGATAAATCAGATATACATCAAATAAAAACAATATTACAACGTACAATTGCACAAAAGGCTCCAAACGAACAGCGCGCATCTGAAGTGTCTCTGAAGGAAATAATGCATTATTTATCGACTTTAAGATATCGGCCAAATTTTCTTATCGGGCCGATACCGATAACAGAAAAAATGAGCATTTATCGGCCGATACCGATATGGTGGCCGATATATCGTGCATCCCTAGTTTAAGGTAAGAATTTCTTTATTGTTGGTTTATCATTTAGTCTTAAAGTGACTAGTTTAGCCTTATAACCATTTAGCATTATATTGATGTCATTTCTCATGATTCTTTCTTTCTCTCTGTCTATAAATTGTTTTTATGTCAGAATCGTGAGTTACAGATCATGAGGAAGTTGGATCACTGTAACATTGTCCATCTGCGCTACTTCTTCTACTCCAGTGGAGACAAAGTGAGTGCCACTTTTCTTACCTCTGTTTTTTTTTTTACATTTACATTTACATTTAGTCATTTAGCAGACGCTTTTATCCAAAGCGACTTACAATTGGGGGATACATAAAGCGATTCTTCTTAAGAGGCAAACAGACACAGGAAGTGGTTGTAATACCAAGTTCTTAGACATTGTTCAAATAAGTACAAGCTAGAAAGAGAAGGAATAAATAAAGAGAGAGAATTATTATTATTATTTTTTTTTTTGTTGTTTTTTTTGTATTTTTATTTATTTATTTTTTTATTTATTTTTTATGATGAAGTCAAGTAGCTTCGAAAGAGATGGGTTTTCAGCTGTCTCTTGAAAATTGTCAGGGGAAAGTGATTTTGAGCCTCTCTGTGATGGTACCACGAGGCGGCAGCATTTTTATGAGCAGCATTATGTGCCCTATAGACCAGAAACATGCTGTCCAGCAGTTTCCAGCAAATGCTCAGGGTCGTGGGATATATATTCCTATGGTGCAACCCCGAAGTGAATAGCAGTCTGATATCTAACTTTTTAATGAGCTGTGCTTGCAAGGGACTGCAGCAGAGCCCTGCAGGTAGTTTGGCTCTTGCACACTGAGTTACACTCTGGACACCAGCAAACTCATCAGGGCTCCAGACTGCAACTAAAACGGTCGCATTTGCGACCAAAAATATTAATTTGCGAGTGAATTTTTTGCTGAGGTCGCCAGTGGCGACTATATATATTTGCATGTAATGCCTTTTTCCTGATTGTTTTGCGATCACATCTTTTGTTATGTTCACGTATTAAACTGAGACGATGCGCATCAAAGTTTTAGTGGAAAAAAGAGTTTCAAACAGTCCTCATTTCTGCCGCACAGCAGCATTGTCGCACACCTGCTAAACGCAGCTCAGTTTAACTTTCAAATTTCTAAACATCTTAAACTCAAGGTACATTTACTTGAAAGTCTTTTGTTTTTTTTTCAGAAATTGAGCAACATTTATTTAGTTTATGGTTAAAACAATAATCATCTGTTAAGAGGTATGAATGAAAACTTGTTTTCCCTTTGAATTCGGATTTTTTTTAGCCCATTGGCCGATATTTGTTCTTGTTTTAATCATAAACTCAGTTTTGATAACTTTCTCATAAAACAAGACTTCTTATTTTATGTAATTTTGCTTCTCAAGTAAATGTATCTTGCTTAAAGAATCTTTAGGCATTTGCACTGGAAAACAAGACAAAAATACAGATGATAAACATTGTTTTTTTTTTTTTGCAGTGTGATCAGAAGGTACAGTAGAAATGTCCAAATTCTAGTAGTTGGGAGCATTTGTTCCATTTTCCTTAAAAAGGTCTTAAAAGTCTTAAATTTACCTTCATAAAACCTGCAGAAACTCTGAATAAATAAATAAGTAATCAATCAATCTTAATAGTGCTGTAGCTTTTTACTTCATGCATATATTTAGTAGGGCTGTGTATCACCAGCAAAGTCACGATACAATACGTATCCCGGTACAGGACTGCACTGAATTTCACCTCAGCAGAATTTAGTAAAACAGTTGTTTATTAAACAATGCATACTATAGGGCCATTGCTAACTATTGGCAGAGCAGGCAGTTGACCTCTGCATTATGAAGGGCCTCCATAACTGTACCACAGTACAATATAGGTAATGACATATGTTTACATTGGGCACTCCCCACCAGCTACAATATTCTGATTGTTTGCATCTTGTTTTTAAGCCCATAAATAATAATGTACTCAGTCTAATAAATGTATATTTTAATGTACTCATACTAATATATAAAAAAAATCATCTTAACATTGCTGGTAGGTTATCATTGCACAAATTAACACACTCTCTACGTTTAAAAAAATAAAAATTAGAAGAGTTCTAAGCTAATGCGCTGTCTTGTAGCTCATGCACACATGTTTAGTCACTCAAACAGATCACGTTGCACACGCACACAGACATTCAGCAACACAAACTTTTTAGCGCTGCCCCGCAATTTTATCAATAAAATAGCTTAATCGCTCAAGAGCTACATTATCTTTCTCAAACGTATTGCGCAAGTGGGAAGCTCTGTGTCGAGGATTTAGTCTCTTTATATCAGGCAACCCAGTTGTGTTCCTCTGCGGCCAGATTAAACCTTGCTGCCATTTTAAACGGTGTTCTTGTATTCAAATTAAGCGCGGTCCACTGCTACACACGTGCCACAATATCGATACAGGGCCAGCTGTATCGATACTCGTATCGTCAAATCTCTGTGACGATACATCATCGTATCGATGTATCGAACACAACACTAATATTTAGTGATTTTTATACTTTTGAATATTTTTGTACATATTTATAAACATATAAATTGAATTAAATATACTTTACTGTCCCAGAACTTGGGAACTCCATCTAATGGTGCGGTACACATTAGGGCTGCAACAACTAATCGATAAAATCGATTATTATCGATTATGAAAATCATCGACAACGATTCTCATTATCGATTAGTTGGGTCTGCCCACAGTGCACGTCCAACTGCAGCCGGTCGTGTCAAATTACAGCAGTGAATTACGCATTTCTATGGATAAAATGCATCTAAAAATAGTGGAGGAAACAGAATGAGATGCTGCGGGAGAGATACGTGATCCAAGCTGCCCAAAACATGAGAATTCTTTATTTAAGCTTTAAGCTAATGCATCAGCGTAATGGCTTGCCCTGTCAGGCGCTTTGACAGATGATGCATGTGCGTCCTCTTTTTAAACTTTTAGTTTATGGTCATATACTTATGGGGCAGTCGTGGCCTAATGGTTAGAGAGTCTGACTTGTAACACAAAGGTTGCAGGTTCGAGTCTCAGGTCTGGCAGGGATTGTAGGTGGGGGAGTGAATAACCAGTGCTCTCTTCCACCTTCAATACCACGACTGAGGTGAGACACTTGAGCAAGGCACCGAACCCCCAACTGCTCCCCGGGCGCCGCAGCAATATGGCTGCCCATTGCTCCGGGTGTGTGTTCACTACTGTGTGTGTGGACTTGGATGGGTTAAATGCAGAGCACAAATTCCGAGTATGGGTCACCATACTTGGCCACACTTCGCTTTCACTTTTTTACTTTATAAATGTCACAAATTCACGCGAGCATTTCCATTTTTGCATAAAGGTCCGTCCTGACAGTCTGTGTTAAGTTTTAATCTTTACTGAATAAGCGCCGGCGCGTGCACGCGCGTCAGACAGACGGAAAATAGAGACAATTAATAATCAGCGCAAAAACATTAATTGTGCTGAAATATCTGTTGTTGAAAGTTAAATTAAGGTTTAAAGGTCAACATGCATTGCTAGTATTTTATGAAAGTAGGAACTGTAAGGGGATAACAGCGTGTAATTGAATATAAATATCAGATGCTTCATAACCGCCTTTAACAGGGTAAAGAAATGAGAAATGACGTAAGACGTGACTGTGGTCAAAGTGAACGTGTGTTCCTGCAGAACATTACTCTTACCTATTGGTTATAACTGAGTTTGTGATTTTATTCGTCTTTATCATCTTTATTATTATTAAAATTTTTAATGCAGAGATTTAAACTATATTCACTACATACAATGCTTCACAAATTTATTAAAACAAATTTATGTCAATTTTTTTTTAACAAATTATGGTTTGTGCCACTGCTGCTCTAAACTAACAGTACTGGTGATTACCAAAATAATTTTTTAGCTTTCTGGATTGGTTAGTCCTCCAATATACGTAAACTCTTTAGTAACAGTTGTAGGCTATTTCTAATGCTATAATTGCTGTTATCTATGAAAGAAAGGCAGAGAGCTTTAGTGTTTTTTTTCCAGATACAATTACAGTCAAAAAGTACATAAACAATTCCAGCAAGAATGCAAGCTGTTACAAAGAGCATAGGAGGCCATTTTTGTTATGTGAATAAATACTATTTAGTTGTTTAAGTTTATTTGCCCAATAAATGACTATAACATTTTTTGATTTAAACAATTTTTCTAAAATTCCTAAAATGTGTTTTCTCTTTATTATGGCAGGTGGTCTAATAAATTGTTAAGCACTGACTTTATGTTTAAATAACATTCAGTTGGCACGTTTGTTTGAAGGATATTGGGCAGAATGTGGAATAGTGTGTTTTTTGTCAATTAAAAAAAAGAAAAAGAAATCCGATTAATCTAAAAAATTATCGACCAACTAATCGATTATCAAAATAATCGTTAGTTGCAGCCCTATTACACATACACAAAACATTGTCATTCTTCTTCAAATCATTATATAAATAGATCTATAAATAATATGCACATGCATACAGTACATACACTAGAAGACATCTGCTATCCAAACAGGATGGTATTTTTTAGAGCCCGACCGATATGGGTTTTTTGGGGCCGATACCGATATTAGGGAGTAAAAAAAAGACCAATACCGATATTCTTTGTGTATATTATAGTACAGTACCAGTCAAAAGTTTGGACACTTTCCCATTCGTGTGTCCAAACATTTGACTGGTACTATATATAGAATACAGTATATACATAAACAGAATATATATACATAAACACATTTTTTGCAATGATCACTCAAATGTGGTGATCAAACACTTATAATGGTGACAGAGATATGTAAGGGCATTTAACAATTTAACAATAAACTTGCGATGAGTGCGATGCACAAAGTAACGGGGGTGTTAGTTGTAACACACGTGGTTTGAATATTTATTTTACCATAGTAACATTTAAATTCTGGCTTAAGTAAATTTTTTATCTCAGTTTTTATTATTCATTTAAAATGAGACAAATCTACTATTATTTTAATCTCCAATCTGTTATTGGCTCATATCGGCCGATAATATCGGCAAAACGATATATCGGTCGGGCTCTAGTATTTTTGTTGTGATTTACAGCTCAGGCTGCTCATGCCCTGCAGCGTTGACCTGTGGATGGGATTTCTGGTAATCCTGCGATAGCCCTGGGGGCAAAACCTGTCACAGCAGTGGCCAGTGACAGCTCAGTAGGAAACGCTTGATTGATGGGAAGCTAAAATGTTAGACCAGCCCTATTTTTACTGTATGACAAGCTCTGGCTCCTGTGCAGCCAACCAAAGGAACATTGTGTGCGTGTAGGGAGTTCATCGAGTTCAGGTCTATGGGAGTTCAGACTTCTCTTTTAATGAATAATTTGTAAACATATCACACAAATACGATCGGAGTCTTGTCAGGATCCTATAACGAGAATGCTATATACATGAGAGTAGGTTTTTACAGAGTAAAGTTTTAACTTTACAAGCTGCAGACATCCAAAATCAACCATTTCTTTCTTTTTGAGAAAGAAGGACAAGGTACCACAATGTAACCCAACACTAACCATGTTCATATATGCATAGTTCATGTCAGAGGCAGTTCACTTCAGCCAGGCGGGCCACATTCATATATAAATATAGATTGCAGCTCATGCTTTGGCTGTGGTTTGGAAAATGATTGGTTGTGAAACTTGAGAATTTTTCTGAGCAAATAGGGTCTGTTTCATCCACATGCTCCTTTGTTTCCCTTCACGTTTTGGATTGAGTGAATTCAATTGAAGTGTCACATCAGTCAGAAAAGCAATCAAGGACCTTTCCATGACTAAAGCAGTGTTTAATAGAGTATTTTTTTCTCTGTGCTGACTTGGGCCAGAAGTTAGGATTTTCCATATTACTTCCTCGAAAATATAATAAATACATATTTTTAATAACATAAGTTTATATGTGTACATCTCTATGAATACACGTCCTTTTGCTAAGATTTTTAATGTTCTTGAAAGAAGTCTCGTAGGTTCACCAAGACCGAATTTATTTGGTACAATAAAAAAAGTAATATTGTGAAATATCATTACAATTTTAAATGAACTATGTTCTACTTTTAGTATTTTTTAATGTGATTTATTCCTGTGATGCAATGCTGTGTCACATGATCCAACAGAAATCATTCTAATATGCTGCTTAATATTTTCTGCATTTTAATGCATAGAAAGTTCAAAAGAACAACATTTATTTGAAATATATTTACATTTAGTCATTTAACAGACGCTTTTATCCAAATCGACTTACAGATAAGGGCAACAGAAAGAATCAAACCAACCAAGAGCAACAATATGTAAGTCCCGGTTAGTCTAATGCAGTACACATTTTTTTGTATATATGTATATGATAAATAAAAAAGAAAACAAGTAGATACATTCAAAATAGAATAGAGAGTGCTAGTTTTAGAGGGTCAAGGTTTTTTATAAATAAAAAGAAAAGTAGATATAATAGAATAGAATAGAGAGTGTTAGTGTTAGAGGGTCAAGTTTTTCTATAAATAAAAATAAAAGTAGATAGAATAGAATAGAATAGAATAGAGAGCTAGTGTTAGAGGTTCAAGGTTGTATATATATATATATATATATATATAATAAATAAGAGGAGACAAGTAGATAGAATATAATAGAGTGTTAATTTGTTTTGTAAATCTTTTGTAACATTACAATGTCTCTTTGATCAATTTAATGCGTCCTTGCTGAATAAAGTATTTGCTTAAAAAAATATTACTCCAACCTTTAAAATCGCTGTGTGTATGTGTAGTTTTCATTAAGCGCTAAGATTTCTTAACCAAATATAGATGAATAAATAAATAAACAAACACTTTTTTTTGGTTGGAAAATTATGGAATAAACTTTGAAACATTTATACATTTTTAGCCCATTCAAACTGGTGCTTCCAAGACGATCAGAAGTCATTCTTGCAATTCGATAAATCTTAATCGGTGTTAGCCAGATCAATCATGTTACCATGGCAACGTTTAAATCAACCTATTTTAGCCACAGTAATCAATATATCACGCAAATTCAATGTGTTTGTTTAACAGGCATGTTGTTTTACCAATGCTGAACCCGAACCCAGGCCATCCTAATGGTGGAGCCACGTAAAGACTGGTTTATCCCTCCATAAACCAGTTCAGTTCACTAAATGTCAGCCATCTAACCTAAAGACACACAGCGATGCACATACGAGAGGCTGCAGGGTGTACGGTTACTCTCGAGTTATTCTTACACACTGCAGGGCTCTCTTTTGTAACAAAGACAGAAAGGAAGACGTAAATAAAGAGATCATGTGTGAGGGGTGCTTTGAGAGGCATAAAGGAAAAGAAACAGAAAGTAGGATGCTGTCAGTGATTGGCCAGTCGCAATGGATTGAAGGGATACTATGGCCTGAAACATACTTTACACCGCTGTATTAATTCACGACACACATATTGCCTTGAAACACTGAAGTCCTGGTCATATGGTCTTTCATTTCAACAACAAAAGATACACAGCTGTTCAAAAATTTGGGATCAGTACATGTTTTTTAAATTAATTTCCAGCAAAGATGCAACTTTATATCTCAGTTTCCACAAAAAAAATTAAGCAGCACTGTTTTCAACATTAATAATAAGAAGAAATGTTCCTTGATAAGCAATATCAGCATATTAGAATGATTTCTGAAGAATCATGTGACACTGAAGACTGGAGTAATGATGTTGAAAATTCAGCTTTACCATCACAGGAATAAATTACATTTGAACATGTATTCAAATAGAAAACAGTTATTTTAAACTGTAATAATATTTAAAAAATGTTCTGTTATATATGATCAAATAAATGCAGCCTTGTTGAGCATTAGAGGCTTCTTTCAAAAATATATATAAAAAAAAATGTACTGACCCAACTCTTTTAAATGGCAGTGTATGCATCACATTCCTCCTTTTTTTAAAAACTGATTGGCCTGTTTATTTCACTCTCATGATTTCATGATTATATGGTTAATTTTGTTAAGACACTACTTTACAAGTATATGTATATCTGCAATTTGAAGAAAAGTCTAATGTTAATGTAATGAGATAGCACCACAGTAAGGCAGAAACATGTTAACCTGATGATTTAGCTTGCGTAGAGTATGTTTATGGCCGGTGAAGCGGGTGTCTCTGGCCGTCTTATTGACGGGCAGTGAGAGCAGGGCTGTCCTCGCCGGTTTAACCCTCCATTCCAGCACGGTGACATAGTGTCTGACCACTGCGACTCCGTCCCGACGGCTCCCCTGGTGTCACAGAAACAGGATCAGTTCAGTTATGTAACCCTGTTCAGACAGAACTCTCATCCGTTTACTCACGCTTGGCAGTGGGGTGGTTGAATCAAAGTTCATGGATATTAGCTATCATGTCACCTTATAGTCAAGAACAGAAATGCAATCTAGACTCAGTAGTATGCAACTGTCTGCGAGTTACATTTGCTTAAATGTGCACAGCTAATGTATCCCACAATGCAATGTGGTTGTCTTGACCTTCCAAGCTCTAACTATTTCTTGACCCAATATTTGTTTGGACTGCTAAAATATAAGACATTTTTACACAAACATGGATTAAAAAAAAAAAAAAAGAACAACATATCTGTTTCTGATATCCTAACTTTTAAACATCAATAATTTAAAAATATACAAATGATATGCAAATAAAGAAAACTCATCGTTTCACTGTTTGTATCACTCCTCTTGCAGTATTTCTCACAGCGATCGTCATGGTGGATATTTTTTAAATAGCCTAAATAGTACAAAAATAAATAAATTATTATAAAAATGTATTATTTTATGCATATTTCAGCTATTTATTTTCATGCTGCATCATGAGGTCATGTGGCAACAGCATATAACATACTACCATTTAAAATGTTTATCCTTGCATATTTTGCACTTTCACAAACCTTTTAAAGGGGTCATAGGATGCTATATGCACTTTTACAAGTAGTTTGAACTGAAATGTGTGTTGGCAGTGTGTGTACACAACTAAGTTAGTATAATGTTTTGTAATGAATCTTTGCAAATCGCCTTTCCTAATAATGTGCTAATTAGCAAGTGTCACGATGAATGCGGCTAAAGTAAACAGTCTCTCTGAGAGCAGCTCGGAAGAGAGGGGCGGGGTCAGCAGAGCTCATTAACATTTAAAGGGAAATGCTACAAAAACGGCTTCATCTGAAAAAAGCTGTTTTTGACAAGATAAAAAAAGGTGTTTTTACACTACCTTTGAGAAATTTTAACCAAACTATGTTACAGACTTTTCATTAAGACCCTAAAGAATCATATCAACTTGTGGAAAATGGGCATCATATGACCCCTTTAAAATATAGTAGACAGTGGTACATACTGTACATTATGAAGTATGCTAGTATTTGCTTTTTTTGGGCAGATGTTACAATATCATTTATTTTAGCATAGTTGGAATGCTATATTGACCAATCAGCATCAATGACATTATGGCTCTCTCTCAAAATGTGTAAAACTCTTGTCTTCTCTCATTACCAGTGTAAAAGCACCAGCATGGAGACTTGATACTAATATTTGTCATTCAGCAGCCTCTTTTATCTAAGGATTTGTATGTGTGCGTGAACAGCCAATCACAGCACAACTCAGAAACCACTCGGCCAATCGCAGGACAATCACAGAGCCGATGTCACTGTTGCAAGGCAGGAGTTGGCTCAGTGCCTTTGGCAGGTTAATTTAGATACATTAAGAAGTTGATGTCTCTGGGGGCCAACAGAGAGAGAGAGAGAAATAATGACTGTTCAGATAATCTATGTGTGACTTGTGTGTTGAGTCTCAGACCCCCGTTTCCTTTGGAAAGACCACCACTGACATGTTCTGGTTATCCACATGTTCCAGCGAATATGGGAATGAAATAAACAGTTTGATTTAGGGGTGGGGGAGACAGTATGACCAAAATACAAAAACAGTAGTAATATTACACTTCCGTTCAAAAGTCTGTGGTCTGTAAGATGTTTTAATGTTTTTGATAGAAGGCACATATGTTCACCATGCCTGCATTTATTTGATCAAAAATACAGTAAAAACAGTTGTAATGTGGGATATTATTATGATTTAAAATAACTTTCTATCTGAATATATTTTAATTAATTCCTGTGATGCAAAGCTGAATTTTCAGCATCATTACTCCAGTCTTCAGTGTCACATGATCCTTCAAAATCACCAAAAAAACCCCAAAAACGTATTATTATCAATGTTGTTATTTTGTTCAGGATTATTTGATGAATAGAAAGTTCAAAGGAACATCGCTGATTGAAATGCTGTCCAATATAAAAGTCTTTGCTGTCACTTTTGACCAATTTAATATGCCATGGCAGAATGAAAGTAATATTTCTTTCAAAGAAACAAATTACTGACCCCAAACTTTTGAGCAATAGTGTATATCTCTGTAATGGTATGTTATTTTAAAAATTAAACTAAAAATGACTTATATATTATGTAACCACATAGTAATGCTGATTTATTTTTGAATAATCTAGTCATTCTGTTGTATATAAAAGCAAATAAAAACACACACCTATGTCATGCTTTTCTGACCAAAAATGATAATTATGTCATTATTTACTCACCCTCATGTTATTCATCTCAAAAGAAGATGGGAACCTAAATCAGTTTTTGTTCCCATTGACTTCCATTCTGTTTTTTGTCGATACAGTGGAAGTCAGTGGGAATCAGAAGCTGTTTGGTTATCAACATTCTTCAAAATATCTTTAGTGTTCTGCAGATTAAAAAAAGTCATACAGGTTTGGACTGACATGAGAGTGAATAAATGCCAGAATTTTCATTTTTGGGTGAACTATCCCTTAAAGATGTTTTCTAGATATCAACCTGCTTCCTTTCGTCCCTCACCTGTCTTCTTCTTCACACCCACAGAAGGATGAGGTGTATCTGAATTTGGTGATGGACTACGTGCCTGAAAACGTGTACCGGGTGACCAGACACTACAGCAGAGCCAAGCAGAATCTGCCCATGGTCTATGTGAAGGTAGCATCTGTCAATAGAATCTGACATAATTCACTATTCTGAAAACATGTGATTTTTCCATGCAGGTGTAAGTCTGTTTGTTGCTGGACCAGCTCATGAACCAAAGCTGCACAGATTACTTAGTGAAACCAGTCAACTAGTAACATGGATTTTGTGGTGCAACTTGGTGGATCATGGTGGTCTTGCTAGTTTAGATATACTGGCTGGATGTATGAGCAGGATTATTTTCTTGTTTTCATGAGTGTTTGCGCCATGACTTTGTTCCGTTCTGACCTTTACGGTGGAATATTTTGTAGATCTCAGCTTGCAAATTCTGCTGTATTAAAGTCACTATTTATGTGTGTTTTCAGCTATACATGTACCAGCTGTTCCGCAGCTTGGCGTACATCCACTCGTATGGGATCTGCCATCGAGACATCAAGCCGCAGAACCTCCTGCTCGACCCAGAGACAGCTGTACTCAAACTCTGTGACTTTGGAAGGTGAGACAGGGAAACTGGGTGCTATCTTGCATTTAACATCTGCTGGAAAGTTAACAGCACTTGTTCATTTCAAGTTCTTGAGTAAAACAATGTTGAAACATTGCCTGAAGTTCTGTATTGATGCTCATAATCTATAAAACCTTTTGTTGATTGACGTAAAGAAAATTGTGCATACACTGCCATTCAAAAGTGTGGGGTCAGTAAAAAAAAACAAACATTTTTTGAGGAGAAATTAATACTTTTATTCCCCAAGGAGACATTAAATTGATCAAAAGTCACAGAAAAGACCTTGTTAGAGAAGATTAGAGAAGGTTCTGTATCACAGTTTTCACAAAATATGAAGCAGCACAACTGTTTTCTACATTGATAACAATAAGAAATGTTTCTTGAGCACAAATCAGCATATTAGTATGATTTCTGAAGGATCATGTGACACTGAAGACTGGAGTAATGATGCTGAAAATTCAGCTTTGCATCACAGGAATAAATTAGATTTGAAAATATATTCAAATTCAAAACAATTATTTTAAATTGGAAAAAATATTCACAATATTGCTGATTTATTTAATTGTTGATCAAATAAATGCAGCCATGGTGAGCATAAGAGACTTTTTAAAAAACATTAAAAAGTCTTACCAACCCCAAACTTTAAAAATGCGGTGTATGTTTGTGTTTCTTTACAAATTGATAATTTGGAGTGAATAGTGAAAGAAAAGCATGCAACAAGTGTCTATCATATACAACATGTGAACTTAAAAGCATCTCAGGATGCACTTCATGAAGTTGGTTGAGGGAATGAGGACTTTGTGCTGCTGGCATGTGAATAGCAGCAATATAAAAACACAGAAAGACGTTGCTTGTGTGATGTGGTACCTTTACTGGAAAACTTCATCTGGCAATTTTACAGAAACTGAATGAGTCTCATGTGTGAAAGTGACTATTTCATGGATCAAATCCCATCATTAGACACATTTAGCTTTCACATTTAGCATTCTGATCTAAATCTATGACTGACTTTCTTTGATTAAACTGCTTTAAACTTCTTTTTTAAAGTTTTGTTTGGATGCAGTTAGTGTTTGGCGATAATGATCATGATTATTGTTCTTTGTGATGATAATGTGTCCTATGATGATGGCGGTTTTGATGTGTTGGTGTAATTTCTGGTTATGTCTAATTCTCTCTGTCTGTGTCTCGCGTTTGGTCTGTTTCTTTCTGTCTCCTGCAGTGCTAAGCAGCTGGTGCGTGGTGAGCCTAATGTTTCCTACATCTGCTCGCGCTACTACAGAGCCCCCGAGCTCATTTTCGGAGCCACGGACTACACTTCCAGCATAGGTAATCTAATGCTCTTATTATTCTAAAACGTTTTAAACTCCACCACCAGCATTGGCGTACTAATGCTAACTCTTTTTTTTTTTTTATCAAAAAGATTCAGTATCATACAAAATCCTGTCCTGTTATAGTTTGCAGTCATAATATAAACAGGACTTAATTCAGATAATATTGTACAATAGATTAATTTTAGCTTGAGTGTTACATTTAGTAAATCATTGTGTTTGTGCTGTGGGGTCAAAAATATATATTTGGGATTTTGTATGGGTTTTTGAAAGTCAATTATTTTCACCAAGGTTGCATTTATTTGATCAGAAATAAAGTAAAATAATAATAGTGTAAAGTATTCGTGCCATTTAAAGTACAGTGGGGAAAAAAAGTATTTAGTCAGCCACCAATTGTGCAAGTTCTCCCACTTAAAAAGATGAGAGAGACCATACCTACTGTGAAGCATGGGGGTGGAAACATCATGCTTTGGGGCTGTTTTTCTGCAAAGGGACCAGGACGACTGATCCGTGTAAACGAAAGAATGAATGGGGCCATGTATCGTGAGATTTTGAGTGAAAACCTCCTTCCATCAGCAAGGGCATTGAAGATGAAACGTGGCTGGGTCTTTCAGCATGACAATGATCCCAAACACACCGCCCGGGCAACGAAGGAGTGGCTTCGTAAGAAGCATTTCAAGGTCCTGGAGTGGCCTAGCCAGTCTCCAGATCTCAACCCCATAGAAAATCTTTGGAGGGAGTTGAAAATCCGTGTTGCCCAGCGACAGCCCCAAAACATTACTGCTCTAGAGGAGATCTGCATGGAGGAATGGGCCAAAATACCAGCAACAGTGTGTGAAAACCTTGTGAAGACTTACAGAAAACGTTTGACCTCTGTCATTGCCAACAAAGGGTATATAACAAAGTATTGAGATGAAATTTTGTTATTGACCAAATACTTATTTTCCACCATAATTTGCAAATAAATTCTTTAAAAATCCTACAATGTGATTTTCTGGATTTTTTTTTCTCATTTTGTCTCTCATAGTTGAGGTATACCTATGATGAAAATTACAGGCCTCTCTCATCTTTTTAAGTGGGAGAACTTGCACAATTGGTGGCTGACTAAATACTTTTTTGCCCCACTGTAACTGTTACTATTTGAATATGTTTTAAAATGTAATTTATTCTTGTGGTTGCAAAGCTGAATTTTCAGAAGCCATTAATCCAGTCTTTCAGTCTCTAGAAACTGAGATGCATTTTTCTTCAGGATTCTTTAATGAATAGAAAGTTCAAAAGAACAGCATTTATTTCAAATAGAAATCTTTGTAACATTATAAATGTCTTTACTGTCACTTTTGATAAATGTAATGTGTTCTTGCTGAATAAGAGTATTAATTTCTTTAAAAAAAAAAAATACATTTGACCATTTACTGTTTCAGACATATTAAATGATGCATTATTTAAAAAGAATTAATTTACACATTTTCACGGTTAAAACTACATGCATCAATGATCCATACTGCAGCAATTTCGAAATGCTTGAGTGAATCACAACTCTAACAAAGCTGTTGTGTAATGCTAAAAGAACTTAAAAGCAACACTGAGACATGCTAATGAAATGTGATTGAATACGTTTGTGCTGCTAATCTTTGTTGTAAGAAGAGTGAGTGCTGTAATATTCAGTGTTTACTTTTGTTTTCATACAGACATTTGGTCGGCGGGATGTGTGCTGGCCGAGCTGCTGCTTGGACAGCCGATTTTTCCTGGTGACAGTGGCGTCGATCAGCTCGTTGAAATCATCAAGGTATGGAAGTATGTGCGTGTTGCATGAGAGTTTCATAAATAATTTAAAAATTTGGATTGCTTCAACTTTTCTTTTTGCTGAAGTGTCTCATTACGCACTTTTCTAGTATTAATATTAATAAAAGTCATTCTAGTTATAACGAACCAATGGATGATAACATTTATTCTGAGCATGCACTTCAGCAGTTGCAGTGCGCTTTAAAGTAGGAAGGTTTTTGAAATGCTGTCAATCTTTTTATATTTCATCAGCTGAAAAAAATCACTCTGAAAGTGATTCCAACTACACTGTTCCTCTGTATATAGTTGTTATAGTGGTGGTGTGTGGACTATATATTTTAATAGCAACAGAATAAGAGAACTTGTTTCCAACAGGTGCTGGGAACTCCTACACGAGAGCAGATCCGGGAGATGAACCCAAATTACACTGAATTCAAGTTTCCACAGATAAAGGCACACCCGTGGACTAAGGTTAGCATGAGCGTTTCCATGTGTTACAAGCTTTTTTATCACTTTAATTCTAGACTGTGATTCTGGTCTTTACAACCATCTTATTTTACGTTTTATCTTATGAGTCTGAGTTTTCTATGAACACAGATGCACTTTAATTGCTCACCTGTGACTTATTTAAAATAGAGTACAAATGTATTTCCAAAAAAAGCATTATGTACAGTCAAAAGTTTAAATTATTGTACAAAAGTTTGTATAAAGCATTCAAATGTCCTGCGTTGTTGTCCATATGTTAGGTTTTCCGGCCCCGGACCCCTCCGGAGGCGATAGCTCTCTGTTCCCGATTGTTGGAGTACACGCCTACGTCCCGATTCACTCCTCTGGAGGCCTGCGCTCACACTTTCTTCGACGAGCTCCGTGAGCCCAACCTCAAGCTCCCGAATGGAAGAGAGCGGCCTGTGCTGTTTAATTTCACTACACAGGGTATGCCGCACACAAATGCACAAATGATGATGATTGATTTAATCTTTTTGATGTATTGTAACAAGTATTAACTGATTTTAATAGCAAATGTACACCATCATTCAAATATTTGGGGTCCGGTAATAGTTTTAAAACATTTTTGAAAGTCTCTTAGGCTCACCAAGTCTGCGTTTAAACGATCAAAATGAAATATTATTACAATTTAAAATAACTGTTTTCTATTTGAATACATTTTAACATGTAATTTATTCCTGTGATGCAAAGCTGAATTTTCTGCATCATTACTCCAGTCTTCAGTGTCACATGATCCTTCAGAAATCATTCTAATATGTGACCCTGGAGCGCAAAACCAGTCATAAGTACCATGGGTATATTTGAATGGGTCAAAATTATCGATTTTTCTTTAATGCAAAAATTATTAGGATATTAAGTAAAGATCATGTTCCATGAAGATATTTTGTACATTTCCTACCGTAAATATATCAAAACTTAATTTTTAGGGCTGGGCAAGTTAACGCGTTATTATCGGTTAATTACTCGCCCATCAAGTGATGTCCAGCGCCGCACTCTGTTGCGTTGGGTCCCGCGATAGTGCAGGTCTCTACACGGAAGGTTCCGGAATGTTATGATCGAGGCACTGGACTCTGAGCATAACTTGTTTTTCTATAACAAACTATAAAATATTTTCTATAAAAACGGTACTGCCTTGGCAGTGGCAAATAGCTTGTTTTATATTTAATTGAATTACATTAATGTTATAAGTTGAGATTTACAAGAAATATTTTAACTGCTACTATGTAAAAGGAATACTGCTGTAAAAAAAAAAGCACCTTATTTGTTTAAAGTGTTTGCAAACCAAATGTTATTGCACTTTTGTTCTTATAGCAGTACTTTTAAATGGAAAAAGTGCACAATACACTACTTTTGAATTCATTATGGAATTTTGACAATAACAATGCGATTAATCACATAAAATTATGCGATTAATTGCGATTAAAAAAAATATCGTTGCCCAGCACTAGTAATTTTTGATTAGTAATATGCATGGCTAAGAACTTCATTTGGACAACTTTAAAGGAGATTTCTTTTGCACCCTCAGATTCCAGATTTTCAAATAGTTATATTTTAGCCAAATATCGTCCTATCCTAACAAACCAATACATCAATGGAAAGCTTATTTATTCAGATTTTTTCCCATAGAATATTCATACTGACAAACCTAGCTACTTTTTTGGATAAACCTTAGCTATGGTTCAGTTGGAAGATTTCGCCAGTGCTGTCATATGATGATTTGCTGCTCAATAAACATTTCTTACTGTTAAAAGCAGTTTTGCTGCTTAATTTTTTTGTTAAAACTTAATTTTTTTATTTTTCTTTGATGAATAAAAAGATTAAGAAGAGAATCTATTAGGAATAAAATATTTTGTAACATTATAAATGTTTTTACTGTCTGTTTTGATCAGTTTAATACATCTTAATCGAAATTCGAGTTTTCTTTCAAAAACACTGACCCCAAACTTTTTTTTGAATGTTAGTGTAAATGTGTTTTCACTTGCATAATTCTGTCTTTTGCACTAATATCCATTGCATTTAATCATCAGATTTGTCCAGTAACCCCTCGCTGGCTTCCGTACTCATTCCTGCACATGCTCAGAACCAGGCGGAAAACTCTTCCCAATCTGCCTTGGCTGCAACAGGTCGGTTTTTCACTTTTGGCCTCTCACAAACCCCAAGACTGTCCTCACCACCTCTTTTTTTTTAACCTTCTCTTACTGTTCCAGGTGCCAACAGTGGCGATCGTGGTCCGAACACCAACGCTGCCTCTGCCGCCCCTAATCCTTCAACTTGAACCCCATCCACCCATCAATGGGCCACTTTTACGCTGCTGCTTATTAGCCACGCCCACTCCCCGGGGTTAATGGCGTGGCTAAAACTAACCCAAAAGCTCATGATATGATGGATGCACCAAACCAAACCTTCCCCCAGTCATTGTCTTTGTTTTTATTATTATTATTATTTTATTTATTGCTCTAAAGGATGAATTGAGGGCTCAGAAACACCGCCCCAGGATTATCTGCGGTGATGTTTGACAATTCTCTCTCGGTCTCTCTTTTTCTCTATATATACACTCATATAAACCGTTACACATACAAATAAGTTTTCATATGTCTACTTCGACATTTTTTAAAGGGAAATCTGTATGCTGTAGCCGCTTCTTCTTTTATAATTGTCTCGGGCCCCTTCCTTGTCACCTATGGGTAGAGACAAAGACTTTGAATATGAGCTGACACAGACGGCGCAGGTGGGATACAAGAAAGCTGGTTCCTGATTGGTCGATACGACCAAATCCTGAACGACATGAACTGATTTCCAGGGCTTGTGTACATTCTGTAGACTATGTGAAATATATGCTAATGACTTTTGCCTTTTCCCTCAGTATTGGGCAGATATGTTGTATGCTTAAGCTGTATGCTGCTGTGTACCTGTTTGTTGTCCACCACTTTTGAAGGAGTGACATTATTCATTAGTTTCCTGCTCGTCTTCCTCTTTCCCGTTGTATAATACTTCCCTGAACTCTACAGATGTTGACACACACGTAATATTGGATCATTGTAATGAGTGAGACAGTGTGTGTGTGTGTGTGTGTGTGTGTGGGGGCATGCTGTACGTCTTATGTCTATATAAATACTGTATGCTGATTAGTGAGTTAAACGAATTAAGCACGAAATTAAGGAAAATTATAATCAGGACCCTAAAGGGATAGTTCATCCAAAAATGAAATTTATGTCATTAATTTCTCACCCTCACATTGTTCCAAACCCGTAAGACCTTCGTTCATCTTCGGATTGTTGAATAGTCGTTATTTTTGTTTTCTTTGCGCACAAAAAGTATTCTCGTAGCTTCGTAAAATTACGGTTGAACCCCTGATGTCACATGGACTATTTTACCGATGTCCTTGCTATGTTTTTGGACCTGGGAACATTGCAGTTGTGTTGCTGTCTATGGGAGGGTCAGAGAGCTCTCGGATTTCATCAAAAACATCTTAATTTGTGTTCAGAAGTTGGAACAACATGATGATGGGTAATTAATAGGGATGTAACGATTCACTCAACTCACGATTCGATTCACGATTTTTTTTTTTACAAAATGAGATTTAAGACAAATTATAAATTAAATGTGTCCTTTTATTATTGCTTGGACAAAATGCTGCACGTTTCTTTGTGAAATTGAAATATAACACTATAATAATATACTAATGCAGGAATGAGCAGCTGAAAGCGGTTTGAAACCCTTAACCATCTGGACTGCCTCATCAGGGAAATTGACACTAATGATAAGGCGGAAGAAGATAAGATGGCAACACTTTCTCTACAGTACATTCGCTTCCATTTCTTGTTGTTGTTTTTCTTCCTCTCGTTCTCTTTAGTGTCCCCTAGTGTTAGTGGAAGTGCACAACCGAGGCTGTTGTATCTTGTTCCTCCGAATACGGTTGTGAATTAGTACAGAAGAGTCACTTCAGACTCTTTATCTCTCCCAAAAGTGCTGTTGAAAGAATATCCATCTGTTCTGTTGCACAGTTAAAGCGATAATTCACCCATATATGAAAATAAGCATTGTTTGCTCACACTCAGGTTGTTCAAAACTCATGATTTTCTTTCTTCCATGAATCCTAGAAGAAATTAGTCCTTTTTATTTTAAATGATCTTTTCTATACAATGAAAGTAAATGGTGACTAAGGGCTGTCAAACCACACACACAAAAAAAAGTACTATTTTAAAAGTCTTTTCAAGTCATACACTTGTCATATGGGAGGAAAACACAAATTCACTTAACTACTAATTATTAATTTCTAACTCCCTAACTCTCAAATACTGTGTTGTGGTCAAATCTGAAGACACTTAGCATCACTGAAATAAAACCTAATGTGACACTCAATGTGATTTGCCATATTTTAATATGCATGAACATAATTGAGATTTTAAAGCTGTAGCTGAGAATGTTTTTGTCATTTTTTTAGCTTAAAAGTTGATCTCCAACCACTTTCATTGTATGGAAACGATTCATCATCTCAGTAAAAATTATTTTATTTATTTCCTACATGAAAGAAAAAGTACAGGTTTGCAACAATATAAAGGAGAGTAAATTATGATAGTGTTCGTTTTTGGGTGAATTGTCCCTTTAATGTTGTTCTTTTGAACTTATTTTTAATTGACAACTATTAAAATAATATGATATTGTATGAAGGTGCTCCATTGCTCTCAGTATAGTGTGTATTGAAATTAATATTTGTTTAAACAATGTATGCTTGGCGAAGGGAACTTAAACTAAACTCTTGTTCAGGTCAGTTCACTGTCATAGCAGGGAAAATAGATTTACAGTGTTTTTCTTTCTTTTTTCTTTTCTTTTTTTATACTTTTAACTTAAGGTTTCAGAAGGACTTTCTCTTAATCACCCAATTTATTGTACATTCTTTTAACTGTTATGGAAAATCTTATATTTACAGGGTTTTTTAAATAATTTTAGTTTTTTTATGATTATGTATAATATGTGAGAATGCAGTGTCATGCATCTACAGTAGTAATTATTTTGCAATAATATATTTGTTATTTGTGTTTGGGGTTTTGTAAAATACTTTCAGCAGCACTTAAAGAGAGTAAAGAGAGTAAGCTTTATTCAAATATGTTTTTAAGTCACTTTGCTTCACGATTTCCTCAGCATGTAATGTATCACATTTCTCAGTGACTCATATTTGAGACGAATATGAGATGAAAAGGGGCAATGGAGAAATATACAAACGTGACTGTTGGTAGCCATAAGAGTTAAACAACAGCCACCAAAACTGAAAACATAAACATGAAACAGCTATTAATTATTGTTTTATATTATTTTTCTTTACGTAACAGTATGTTCAATGTTACACTGGTGTGTGTTCTGTCCCTTGTGTGTTCTGGTTCAGAGGAGTCACCTGATACTGTACTGCATTGAATAAAGTGTAGGTTAGCCTCACTCCATCACACTGCTTCTTCTCTCTTCATTACTGAATGTCTGGGTTTTTTTTCTCCCCTCACACATCTAGCGTAGCGTTAGTTCTGGCAGGTCACGTTAGTCAAGCTCGCATCAGCTGACTCTCAGCTGATCCCCATCTACCTATGGGAATACGACACCTATCTAAGCATTCATATATAAGGTCCCTCAGTATTATCAGCAGTTTTCGCATTGCTCAATAGCTAATTACCCTCCTCCATCCCCAACTCCTCCTCTGTCAGTCGGGATTCAGCCTTCTGATTCTCCTTTGAATCAGACTAATTCTAAAATGTGTACATAACATTATTGTACTTTAACGATATCTGCAATACATTTATGTTGGTTCTGTTCTGTTTACCCTGGGGTGTTATCGCTGCTCTCCCTGCTCTCATCCATACTATAGGCTGCATGGAGGCGCAGGGAGTTCTTGCCCAGAACAGAACCATACCGCCAATCCAAACTGTATGCTAATTGTCAATCATCTTTGACGATAGTGGTCCTGACTGAACTTTAAGTCAGGAAACAGTATAAATTAGTCAACGATTTAACTCTCATGTTGTTCCAGACCTGTATGAATTTCTTTTTTTCTATATGGAACACAGAAGATATTTGAACGTTGAAAGCCATATGGACAAAAAAGCATTCTTCATTCTTGAGACATTCTTCAGTTTCACAGAAGAATGAAAGTCACACAGGTTTGGAACAACCTAAGTCAATGATTTTTGGGTAAACTATCACTTTACAGTGAACAGATTTTTTTTTATTATTACATGCTTGAATCGTATTTGTCTCTTTCATCAGTTATGAACAACAATGGTACATTTAGTTACTCACTGAAATTAGCTCATTTATGACTCAGAATTGCCACTAACCCTAATTTTGACAAAGTGACATAAGAATGCACTAAGTAGCTCATACTTTTGTTTGTTAGTTTATATCAAAAACAAATAAGATCCGCACACGAAAAATAGGCCAAACTGCTCTTATAAATGTATTGTCCAGAGGCCACAAATAAAGTGCAAAGGTGCAAACCACCATAAGTTTATGCACGTCATTGGTCTGGCACTACACTTTTCCAGTCTCTTCTGTTTGTTAGTTTATAGCAATGGGAATGACAATAACAAAATGTCATTCTTGTTATTTATTCTTATTAAATAATGGCAAATAGTACAAACATTGCTGAACTGCCTTTGTGTGACCTTGGCACTTAATTATGATGATAAAAATGAATTACAGCACTATACAGTCTTGGGTCATCATGTTCCATCAGTGAATGATGCCTTTGTGATGTTTCACAAATAATGAATAGATCTTACACTGCTGCTGTACAAATGTAACAACTCATTAGTAATTCTGGAAAAAAAAAAATGTAACAGTGTAAAATCTCTAAGATCATGCATGCTTCATCATACAGCAATAAATGGTTGATTTTGCTAACACACACACACACACACACACACACACTTAACATGCATTATACATATGTTAAATATAATACGTATAATACGTTATATATATATATATATATATATATATATATAGAGAGAGAGAGAGAGAGAGAGAGAGAGAACAATTTCTCATCCAAAAGCATATTCCACATAACTCTTAAGCAAAATATGTATGTATATGTACAGGTGCATCTAGAGAGAGAGAGAGAGAGAGAGAGAGAGAACAATTTCTCATCCAAAAGCATATTCCACATAACTCTTAAGCAAAATATGTATGTATATGTACAGGTGCATCTCAAAAAAAAATTTAATATTGTGAAGTTCATTTTTTTTGTAACTTATTTGCAAAAAGTGAAACTTTCATATGTTTTATATTCATTACATGTAAAGTAAAACATTTAATTTTTTATTTTTATTTTGATAATTAGAGCTTACATCTCATGAAATTCAAATATCCAGTATCTCAAAATATTAGAATATTTACATTTGAGTTGCCACTTCTGAAACAGAAACAACGTCAGAAACATCTTACCTGGGCTAAGGAGAAAAATATCTGGACTGTTGCTCAGTGGTCCAAAGTCCTCTTTTCAGATAAAAGTAAATTTTGCATTTCATTTGGAAATCAAGGTCTGGAGTCTGGAGGAAGACTGGAGAGGCACAGAATCCAAGCTGCTTGAAGTCTGTTTTATCAAGTCCAAAGTCAATTCAGTCGTCTACCAGGAGATTTTGGAGCACTTTATGCTTCCATCTGCTGACAAGCTTTATGGAGATGCTGATTTCCTTTTTCCAGCAGGACTTTAGGACCTGCCCACAGTGCCACAACCACTTCCAAGTGGTTTGCTGACCATGATATTACTGTGCTTGATTGGCCAGCCAACATGCCTGACCTGAACCCCATAATCTATGGGATATTTTCAAGAGAAAGATGAGAAACAGTCGATCCAACAATACAGATGAGCTGAAAACTCAGCAGTGCCACAGGCTGATCGCTTCCATGCCACACCTCACTGATGCTGGAGTTTGTGCTAAAGGAGCCCCGACCAAGTATTGAGTGCATAAAGTAACATACTTTAAAGACCTTGAGCTTTTCTGTTTTGCAAATCCTTTGTTTGATTGATCTTAGGAAATATTCTAATATTTTGAGATTTTGACTTTCATGAGCTGTAAGCTCTAATCATCAAAATGAAAAGAAACAAAAAAACTTTTGAAATGTTTTACTTTACATGTAATGAATCTAGAATATTGGCACTTTTTGAAAAAAGTTACAAAAAATGAACTTTTTCACGATATTCACATTTTTTTGAGATGCACCTGTATATGTCTAGATTCTCTGTTACAAGACATTTTCACGTGCATTTAACAATCGCATTACTTATTAGTAATGACGCACATTTCAGGATAGGAGAAACCTCCCACTGACTGTGTAAAAGTGTATCAGTCTACTTGATTCCACTTACAGAGTGAGAAACGTCCTTCAGCAGTCATCTTTTTTGTTAAGATATGAAGCCGTTTTGTGCTGTTTGTATCCTGTTGCTTCTTACTCATGGTAAGCCTGACTGTTTATTTAAATTATTATATCTGGTCCAACTTTTCAAATTTGAAACTTTTAATGAAAATGCTGCGATTGTTCTATGGTTCCATAAAGAACCTTTAACATCCATGGAATCTTTCCATTCCGCAAAAAGTTCTGAAAAAAAAGGTTCTTCAGATTAAATATTCTTCAGACTAAGAAAAATTATTCTTTTAAGAATTTTTCACTGATTATTGAAATGATTTTTTTCACTGATCGGTTCACTGAAAGCTTCTTTGTGGAACCAACAAATGGCTCTTCTATGGCATCTCTGCAAAAACCCTCTATTTTGGAACCTTTATTATTGAGTAATATATTTTCTTCAATCACTAATATTTTTCTCTTCTTTTTCTGTCTCAGATCTTGCTCTCTTATCATCCACAGGAATGGCATTGCAGTGTAACCTATGTGTTTCCAAAGGGAATGGGGACCCCTGCACTCTATCAGTACAGACATGTATTTCCCACATGACGGCCTGTGGAAACATCACATTTAGAGCTGGTTTAACTGGTGAGTTCAGCAATCATCACAAGCCTTAAACAGATAGTACAGAACACTTATTTGTGTTGTTTCCACAGCTCCTCCTTCTATCCGTTCCTGTATAAGCATGTCGGCCTGCTGGAGCTATTTGCTCGCTCCAGAAGTGAAGGCTGTGTGCTGCAAGACTAACCTCTGCAACTAAGCCAACAAACCTGTGATCCGAATCATTAAAGACTTACGCTTTAGCTGAATTCTACCTTTCTGTAACCTTGGCGGTGTGATTATATGAAATTGTACTGAACACTTAAAGGCTCAGCAGGCAAATGTAACAACGAATTGCAACAAAAATGTTACAAACAGCAATGATGAATAACTTTTTGCAAGCAACAATAAAAGCTGTCAAGCTATTGTGTTCCTACGAGGTACAGTCTGTACAGAGGTCACACAAAATGAACAAATAACTGAGAGATATCACTTTAAAATAAAGTTTGTAGTTAATAATGAATAATAAGTGCCACTGGAGGATTAAAGATTGAGATCAGATAATAGACCTAGTCAGTGTGGCGCCATATTTAATTTTTGGCAGGAATACAAACAAAGCTGTGAGCGACAATGGATTCTACACTGATTGAAAAATTGGAAAAATCGGAAAAATCCGAATAAAACTTTCAGTGGACATAAACTCCAAACAACAGTTTTGAAAGTTGTGAGTTATGAAACTGATCTAGGTTCAGTGTGTGCCATTGTAAAGACTCTAAGTCTATCACAGCCTCGTTTTCAACAGCGTAAAATTCAATATGACGTCTAACGAAAATTAGGTCTATCCTGGCTAAAGGCACATATTATTTATTGCATTTCCTTGTTATTTAGATGCTTTTAAATGACTCACTGACAGCATCAGTCAAATGTTTTGAGACAGATATCTTATCAGGTTAGCTCTGAGGATTTTTTCTGTGTTTGTCACTCATTAAAAAGCAAGGGATAGCTTCTGGTGCATTATTTACCGGTATTTTCTTTTCTTCTATAGGTGTCACGTGTCAACTGAAAACTTGTTGGTAGTTCAAGGCCGAAGTGGCTCAAATAGATAGTAATGCCTGTCAAAGAGTTTCAGATGGCGCCATCTCCTGGACAATAGACAAACAGACACAGGGCAAGAGTCAAGGATGGAGCTTTTTCGCTACTAATGCTCAAAACAAAACAAAAAATGTAGGGAGAGACACTGCAGGCAAAAACACTGTTTTTTCATGCACCTGTCAATTTTGAGATTTTGGGCGTTTTGGTTTTTCATAAATTTTTTCAGACTAGTGGAAAGAAAACATGCAAAAGACACTGTTAAGTGTTTCTTTTATAGCACTTGATCTATTTGTGTCAATAGATTTCAATTACAATACATATTTTTAAAGGCCGTTTCTCAAAATGAGTTTTTTCTCCAACATTTAGCCATAAATCTCCACTTCAGTAGCACTTACACACACCAAACTTTTTTTTATTCCTGTCTATATTCTGAAGGTTTTTACAGAGGGATTTGTTCATATATAATTTTCTTGATTATATACAACATTTGATTCCCCCCAAAATTGTGAAAACATATTGTTTTCTGGCTGTTCAAAGTATTTTCTGAATTATGGAGTCACAAAAAGAGATACCCAGAATTCCCTCTGTAAAAACATTTGACTCTAATATGTCAAAAAAAAAATTAAACAAGAATTTTGAAACGGACTTTTTTGTACTAGAAATGTATGCAAATTAGCGCATATTTCATTAAATAATGCCTCATTTGCATATTTAAACATAACATTTTAGAAAACTTGTAATACAGAAAATGTTTGCAATTATCAATGTAATCAATCAACTGGGTAAGGTGATAACTATTAGTTAATTTTTTTTTACCCTATTAACCTGCAGTGTCCCGCCTTTAAATAGCATAAAATAATAAAATAAAATAAACTAGTTCCTCAAAATAATTACATAAATAGCTACATGTTGGCCTATTCATTACATATTTATGCAATAAACAAGAGCACTTATGTAGCCTAAATCTGAGCTGTGATTTTGCCCAACAAAATAAAACGAAATTAAATTAAACTGAGTTAAATTAAAAGATTATTTTAAAAGTTGGCACTTCAGATAGGCTATCTTGACAAATATAGATAGATAGATAGATAGATAGATAGACAGATAGATAGATAGATAGATAGATAGATAGATAGATAGATAGATAGATAGATAGATATGTATCGGTGCAAATAACTTCTAAAACGGGGTGTAAATGTGAGAAGTCTACTAATTTGTCTCTAATTTTTAAGTACAAAATTTGGGATTAGCTAATATGCCAATCGTACTCTGACTATTTTAGATATTAGATAATTGAGAAGGGTGAAGAAAGCTTTGGTGTTATAAAGCGGAGCACCATTTATCTTTAATATTCCATATTCCGATGTGGATCCATGCCTGCAGGTTTTATGCACAGCCTATTTCCAAAATGTGGAAATTTAAATAAGTATAAATAAAATCGAATAAATAAATATAAGTAGCCTATGAATAAAATCGAATGACAGAAATAAGGAAATTGTTTGATCAGTGTCAGATACACTGTAAAAAAATCCCGTAAAAAAACGGTAAAATTCCGGCAGCTGGGGTGCCGGAAAAATACCGTAAAATAACAGGCACATTAAATAACAGTAATTTTATGAAAATATTATATTATTAATGCTATATATATATATATAGAGAGAGAGAGAGAGAGAGAGAGAGAGAGAGAGAGAGAG
>NW_015537995.1:1719745-1724919 GCF_001515605.1 Sinocyclocheilus anshuiensis
TAGACAGATAGATAGATAGATAGATAGATAGATAGATAGATAGATAGATAGATAGATAGACAGACAGATAGATAGATAGATAGATAGATAGATAGATAGATAGATAGATAGATAGATAGACAGACAGATAGATAGATAGATAGATAGATAGATAGATAGATAGATAGATAGATAGATAGACAGACAGATAGATAGATAGATAGATAGATAGATAGATAGATAGATGATTATGTATCGGTGCAAATAACTTCTAAAACGGGGTGTAAATGTGAGAAGTCTACTAATTTGTCTCTAATTTTTAAGTACAAAATTTGGGATTAGCTAATATGCCAATCGTACTCTGACTATTTTAGATAATTATTGTGCGAGAAGGGTGAAGAAAGCTTTGGTGTTATAAAGCGGAGCACCATTTATCTTTAATATTCCGCACGTTTATGTGGATCCATGCCTGCAGGTTTTATGCACAGCCTATTTCCAAAATGTGGAAATTTAAATAAGTATAAATAAAATCGAATAAATAAATATAAGTAGCCTATGAATAAAATCGAATGACAGAAATAAGGAAATTGTTTGATCAGTGTCAGATACACTGTAAAAAAATCCCGTAAAAAAACGGTAAAATTCCGGCAGCTGGGGTGCCGGAAAAATACCGTAAAATAACAGGCACATTAAATAACAGTAATTTTATGAAAATATTATATTATTAATGCTATATATATATATATAGAGAGAGAGAGAGAGAGAGAGAGAGAGAGAGAGAGAGAGAGCGCACTGATAAATTGGTGTTATGTGGAAAAAATCTTAAAAATATATTTTTTGGGGTGTTATGTACATTGACCTTTTTTTTTAATGTGATTTTACACTGGATTTGTAAATTTACAGTCTATTTCTGTAATTTTAAAATGTTTAACTGTATTTAAAAAATGACGTGTACGTGAAAAAACTGTAAAATAAAACGGTAAAATTCCGTAAAATAACAGTTTTTTTTTTTACAGTGAAGACAATAATAGGCCTCCAAAAATAAGACGATAAAACAAAAGGGAAACGGATAAACTTAAGAAAGAATATTTTTTATTTTATTTTAGACTAATAAATATTTGGTCTTTCAAGGCACTTCCAACATAAGGCCCATAAGTACTTCTTCTGACGGGTAACCTCCGTGTCAGATGATCTTAAAAGAGTTACACATCTACCTGCTCCACAAGAGCACGTCAGTATACAACACGAAAAACAGAACACAACCAAATATACAGCAGCTTCCTTCCGTCATTTCATGTGGCTTTAGGGAATTGGGTTCAAATGTGGCATTGCCGTGCCCATGATGATATTATAATTAATTACAGTAATAACCAAGAGTAATTAGAAACTGTTCCTCGAATTAATTAGCCTACAAAAGTACATGTTGTTCTTTCAATTTATCCAGCACATATTTGCGCAATAACCAACGCTATTATAGTAGCCTGATTTTCCCTGTGAGTTTCGTGTAAACGTTCATATTTGCGCAAGTCATTTCAAAGTGGAAGAAGCCGTCAGATTCATGTTTTTAAGACAAATAATACATCCCATAAGACACGGGTCCGTTAAATAGTCCTGGCATCGGAACGGGCCGCGGGAAAGAGGCTGGAGATCCGTACAGAGATGATGGAGATCCCAGAGGGAAGGGCAGCGCGAAGGGGGCCAGAAGCGGCTTGGAGGCGCATTTGAACTTCTCCAGCTCGGCCTCCTGAAGTCTCTTGGCCTTCGCCCTCCTGTTCTGGAACCAGATCTTGACCTGAGTCTCGGTGAGGTTGAGGGAGCTGGAGAACTCGGCCCGCTCGGCGATGGAGAGGTACTGTTTCTGTCTGAACTTGCGCTCCAGGGACAGCAGCTGGGAGGTGCTGAAGGGCGTGCGCGGCTTGCGATTAGTCTTGTGCTTGCGTAAGGTGCACGGCGGTGGGCTCGGATGACCTGGAGGAGACGGCGAAATAAAAAAAAAATATATATATATTGTTTCGTTAGAAATACGAAAAAGTCTCCAAATGCCGTTGCCTTTCTTCCTCGCGCATTTCTGAAAACCCTTCTTTCTTTCTTGCAAAATGATCTGAAATCTGGTTTGAATCTAGGCCTATCTGTGTTTTTTTTTAAAACACTTTAGCTTTATTATTTTGCTGCCAAACAGATTTTGTATGCAAATATATATATTTTTTTAAATTGTCATTTCACAATAGCAAGTATAATGTTTTTAAATAAATTATTATTTACTTTTACTGATGAATTATTAATTAGTATTGCAGTTGTTTAATATGTAATAGTTAAATATTTTTGTTGTCGTTGTTTTTTGTACACTATTATTATTATAGTAGCCCAACTGTAGCAGTTCTCTATTTAGTAGCCTAATGAGAAAGGTGTGATGGTTAGAATGTCTAAATATGGATTATTATTTTTTTTTTTGAAATATTATGTTAAAGCATTCTCTTTCTTTCTTTCTAAACATAAAACTACAAAACATTTGAATAATTTTATAAACAAACTTTAACCTTTGGCTGCCTTGCAAGCACTAGTTTTTACTGGCAAATACATATTTCTTGTTTTATCATTTTGGTAAAGGTACCAATAACATTGAAAATATGTTTCTATAAAATAACGTATTATTTATTTATAATAAAAATGTGTTATTTTCAAAAAAATGTAACAATTTCTAAATGTACAAAAGTAGATTCAAAATATAAATGTAGTACTATCTGTGAATAATGAAGGTGAAGGTGATTATGCATTAAAATATTATTATATTGACACTGTTTTGAAAGAAAATAAAACTCTGTAAATAGTTGAAACACTTACGAGGAGGAGATGTGAAAGATGAGGAGTTTGACCAAGTGCTCTGTTCCTTATCGCTTAATTCGCCACTGTCGTCGTTTAGGCTGTCCGAAACGCTTGACAAACTGTCCACAGAAACTTTGGGTTTCTCAGCAAAGTAAGTCCTTACTAAGTCCTGTCCCTGCAGTCCCAGTCTCGCCGGGGAACAAGCGACCTGGCAGCTGGATTTGGCCATCAGGGATTCAACACTGAACGGGAGGTACGTCTTCTTCACTTTATGTCCTGTGTCGGTGGTCATATCTTTCGGCTTTTGACTTACCTCGCTGTCCGAATCCGATTTCTCTTGAGCTGTCGTTTCAACGGGTCCCTTAGGAGGATTCATCGTGAACCATCCGCCGCAAGCTGTCCCAACAATTTCTAACAGGCTGTGGTCGTGCGCTGCCTCAGTACACTTATAATAGTTCGCAAACTGCGCTAAGCCAATCAGCGTGCGCGCTCTTCCAGCTGACTTGCAAAAGCCTCGATTTGATTGGTCCGAATGTCCCCCTGGGGCACTCTCGGACCAATCACAACCAACCCCTTAGAAGTCATGTGGTCAAGTTGACACCAAGACATCAAGGGGATGTTGAGAAAAATGAGTACTTAATCGCGGATGTCTTGCTGAGATGATGTATAGATGGCCTCAGGGCTCTTGACTCTTTGGAGCACAAAGTAGACCAATTTTAGCCCAATTAAACAGTGGGGAAGCGCTCAGAGTATCTGTATCCGACTGTTGAGAAGTCATTGAAAAGGCACAATGGAATTACTCCACACCAAAACTTTGGTCATAATACACGGTAAACAAGAAAACCGGAATGTCTTGTTCGCAAAGTTACAGTTTGTAAATGTTGTTGTTAAGAAATTATTGTCATGTAAGATAACAAACAAATAGAAATAAATCTAGGCTACCTATAGCCAACATATATAGATAGCCTATTTATATAGCTATTAGCTATAATAGCTATAATATTTATATATTGTACTTGAATACAGCTGTTTTGTAATAAAAAAAAGTGTGATAATCCAATTTTTTGAGCGACTAGGAAAGGCAAAATAAAATCCTGAAAAAACGACCATTTAGGCTAGCCTAACAAGTGTTTATATATATATATGTGTGTGTGTGTTTATATAGGCTATAGGCTATATAGCCTACTATAGACTAGCCTACTTGAAAAGCAACATTATTTTTTTCTATTCAAAGTTTTTTCTTTTTTTTTTTTGGAAAAAAGCATTTCTTAAGTATATGGAAACTTTTCATGGTTGCTTTATTGAGAAAAGCTTTTGTGAAGGCAGAAATTGATTCGAAAGGGCTGTAAGTTGCACAATACTTAGGCAATTTAAGGCATGTCACGGGCTTTTAAGGTTACAAAAGGCTCAGCTGAGAAGCGAGCTGAGTTTTCTTCTCTCTCATTTAGAGGGCCAGACGAGCTGCGTTTTGGAAGGCGCCAGGGACGGTGGGATCAAAAGAGAAGGTACCTCGAGGAGGAAAAGGCAACAGTTTAACTCCACTTAACCAATTGTCCTCAAAATATGTAGTCCTGAGCATAGCTCCAAGGCCAAACGGTGACGTCAAGAAAAGGAACCAGTACTTTCCCAAACCCGGAAAAAAAAAACTATTGAGAGAGAGTGAACAAACTCTCCTTAGTGTTTATAATAAGTTTGAGACTCACTTCTCTTTCCAAAACAACAAAAGAGCATGCGAACGCATGCGTACACCTACCAGTATATAAAGCAACAACAACAAAAACGGCATTTTTAGGCTATTATTGTGTTAATGTTAATATATATTTATTTTATATTTTGAATGGTTTATATTTACATAAATACTGTTGTCAATTTTTCGCGCATTCCAACTGATTGATGTCATTGTTCATTCTTGGCGGCACCTTGCACCGATTTGGCAGACGATCTCAGATGCTCTAAAATTCTCTAAATAAAAGCAGAAGGTTCTTCCTCTTACGGGTGACAGATCTGTCGTGGTGGATATGAAATCAAACGCACTGGTCTCCCTAAGCCCCCCTGCACTAAACTCCGCCAATCTAAACTATAAATAATTGAAAAGATCACGGAAGATCCGTTACCAACACGTTTGAATAGCTGTATTGACGATAATTTATGTGAACCTGATTGAGTAGACTCACTTTTGTAATTTAAGACTCGTTTGGAACGAACAGATGAGGACAAAACTGAAGCCTTAACTTAATCTAATTGGATATAGAAGAGATGCTGCTAACCTGAATGAAATGTGCAATCTCCATAGATAGAATATTTTTAGATAGATAGATAGATGATAGATAGATAGATGATACATAGATAGATAGATAGATAGATAGATAGAT
>NW_015537995.1:1725038-1727856 GCF_001515605.1 Sinocyclocheilus anshuiensis
GTTGTTTTGACCCAGCGGTTGGGTTACTACCCAGAAGGTTGGGTTAAACATTTAACCCAACCGCTGGGTCAAAACAGCCAAATTGCTGGGTTTGTCCCTATTTTACCAGCATTGTTTAGAGTGTACTGTCCACACCACTCACAACTACAAACAAATACATAATCATCAGAATCATCATCATTACAACAAAAGGATGTGGTTTCTGTCAGCAGAATCTGCATAGCATATTTGCCCTCTGAAGGCTGGGCTTTTGTAGGCTGCATAATTTATATAGCCAATAACGGCTCTTTTCACATGGAGTCACTTCCAATCATTTTCAAGCTTGGTTGAAACCACTCAGTCAGTTCATAAAACCAGAGGCCAAGTCAAATTTAGCAGCATCAGAGCAGCACACTACACACTTTAAATGTTGGTCATTGTGTGCTTGACATTCCAGGAATTCTCTGTCTTTTTGAGTATTTATGCGTTCATGCATGCATCAGTTCTGACTAATCATTCAGTCTTTCTTACTATTGGATTAATTAGACAGTTATTTGCTTTTATGTTTAATCTTTAAAAGCATGTTATTTTAAAAATTCTGTTAAAGCATTTTATTTTAAAAATAATTTTAAGATCATAATATCAAATAATTTTTGAATAAAAAAACAACAACATAGCTTTACTGAAAAATGACATGACCTATTGCATGACTTCTTCAGGGCACCTTATACAGTGTGTGCCATATTTTATAAAAAAAAATAAAATTAAGACTAAACTATATATTTGTTTAAAAAAAATCATTTTTATATTTAAAATATATATATTTTTAATTTATATATTTTTATTACAAAGTTATAATATTTAATTAAAAAATATTTAATCATATTTTTCTTGCTTTGGTAAGTAGTATAAACAAAATCCATTGAAATCTATGGAACAAACCTTATTTCTCAGCTCCTTGTTCCTTGCAGTGTTCTCCTGGTGCCATTGATGCCTGTGTTTACGTTCTTCACCGATGCATTCTTACCAAAGCAACTTATAATTTTCAGTGAATAACACACACATGAGCTCAAGAGGCAGACCGTTACACAGGTTGTGGCAGAGACAGTGACTAATGAAAAGAGAGATAAGGAGGTTAACAGTGGGGAATAGCTGACACTGTTATGAAACAGATGACAGATGAGGGGGTTTTATATTTATCCAGCGCTGAATGCACTGGGCGTATTCTGCTCATTACAGTAATGTCTCAACAAAGGTTTAAACCCACTATGCGACAGATCTATTATTTTCTGCAACAAAACTCTTTGTGTTCAATGAGTGATGGAAGTGTCCAATAGTGTAAGACAGGCGGTGTTGTCCATTGACAGTGGACTTGCACACTAGACTAGTTTCCTTCAGGCGGTTTACTATTCTTAAACTGAATTAATAATAAAAAAAATCCTTCAGAGAAAATAACAAATAAACTGTTACTTTGTTCTAAAATTCTGTAAGCTGCCTACAGAGAGAGAATATTTTAAAAAGTCATTATACTATATGCAACAGGTCTTTTGAACAACTTGATTTTTGTGAAAATGTAAAATGCCCCTTTCACACCAAGAATGATAACTATAAAGATAACTATAACAATAACTACATTATTAGCATCCAACACAGAACAAAGTTCTGTTTATTATAAGCACATGCTGCAGTTATACCACATGCTGCTTTTAAAGTTGAGTGGATTCTGATTGGTTGTCAATGTTTTTATTGTGCATCAGCTGGAAAAAAATAGTTTGGAAAGTGATTCCAATGATGTTGTTCCTCTGTGCCGTCAATGTTATAGTTGTGGCATGCACTTCCCAACAGAGTGCTTTTTTCAGTTGTGCTGGTTCCAAAAGTATATTAACAAACAAAAAACACTTAATTAAAGCATTGTAAGCCATGAAGCAAAGCAACCCAAACAAGGAGAATCGCAACATTACAGACTTTATAAAGTGAAAAATTATTTTACTTCATTTACTTTATGAAGTAAAAAAGTGATTGACAGCCGGACAAAAAGAAAAAGGTATGAGACTGCGTACTTAACTGCTTTAGGGAGGGAAAGAACTACAATCCCATGAAGCATTGCGAATGATATTAATCAAATTAAAAACAATGGGAAATATAAAAATATTAATTTAAAGTAGATGTATCTATAGAAACAACATATTTTAAATTTATGACAAAATATGCATATAATATGCACGCTGTGACTGTCTGATTGGTGGAATTTTCTGTATAACATCATGGGCAATGTAGTTTTTCACCAGGGATTCCATTGTTAAACACGATTATTTTAAAAGTAAGCTGAATTAATGCAAACAGATGGGTTCAACAAAAGCATAAATCAATTAACAACCTCGGAGCTCACAACAGGTCTGTCTTTAAAGGTTTATCAGTTATGGTTAAAAATCAATTTTCCTATGGAGGAAATTAATGATTTTATTGAATTCCGGAACCCAAATGTTGCACTTTGTTCTCACAAAATTAAGGTGCATCACATTCCACACAAATTCCGGAGGCAAAGTTATTTATCATCAATTGTGTAATGATTATTAAACGATTATCAAAACTTTATAGTTATCTTACTTAAAGGGGTCATATGATGCGATTTCAATTTTTCCTTTCTCTTTGGAGTGTTACAAGCTCTTGGTGCAAATTGACTGAACTGCTAAAAGAGAACCGATGATGGGATGTGCAAGAGCAGAGCAGCTGGACTGAGTCTCGTCCTGCTGGAAGACGGCACCACAGTATGGTAAGGGGCGTAACATTTCCGTCACACGCTTGAGGTATTCGGCCAATCACAACGCACTGGATAGCT